>NC_091440.1:112875794-113049331 GCF_964237555.1 Oryctolagus cuniculus
TTTCATCAGTCTCTTAATCTTCACATTATAATATTGAAATGTTGTTGTGTTCTTTGGGGGATCATATATCTTCCTTTTTCTTATTTCTTGAATTTCTGTTTTTATTTTTAGACATTTATAGAATTTTTCCCCCTCTGATGGCTTCTATATTTGAGCTATGCCTCTCTGGCTTATTGGAATGTCTACAACTCAATCAAGGTCTCCCTGAGTTGTAACAGGGGCTCAAGTACCTTGTAGGTCTGCATTAGCAGGAAGCTGGTATTGGAAGTGGAGCTGGGACTAGAACTTAAGCATTCTGATAGGAGAAGCAGGAATCCAAAGCAACATCTTAACTGGTGTACCAAACACCTGCCCCTTTAAAATTTCTTCTCCCACCCAGACTATGACTGAAAGGATGAAGTATAAAGTTGATAAGTTTGAATGAGTAAAGTGTATAAATTAATGAATTTTAGCAATTCATTCACTGTTTAGAGCCAATAGATGACAAGAATACCATCATTTCAAAGTGTCTCTCCTGATATCTCTGTCACTTTCTTTCTTACATTCATTTTATAAAAAAAGATTTATTTATTTTATTTAAAAGGCAGAGTTATGGGGGTGGGGAGAGAAAGAGAGAGAGAGAGAGAGAGAGAGAGCAAGCAAGAGATATCTTCCATCCACTGATTCACTCCCCAAATGGCTACAATGGTGAGGGCTGAGGAGGCCAAAGCCAGGAGCCAGGAGCTTCTTGCTGGTCTGCAACGTGGGTACAGGGGCTCAAGCACTTGGGCTATCTTCCACTCCTTCCCCAGGCATATTAGCAGAAAGCTAAATCAGAAGTGGAGCAGCCAGGGCTCAAACCAGCACCCATATGGGATACCAGACTTGCAGGCAGTGGCTTTAACTGCTATGCCACGGCACCTGCCCCAAGGCTACACTTTGAAAACCACTAATCAAGGTGATATTTTATTAAACTCTTCACTGAAAACCCAACCTGGCAAGAGTGCTAGAAATATCCTAAAATATCCTTTACTATCCTGCAGCATAACAAAGCAGAACATATTCTTGTTGTACATCCTTAGCTCTGCTACCCAGTCAGGGTGGCCTGAAGAAAGACATGTCATCACTCTGTAATTCAGCTTCTTATTTTAAAGAGAGATTTGTTTATTTGAAAAGGAGAGAGAAAGAGAGAGAGAAAGAGAGAGAGAGAGAGACCTTCCATTTGCTGGTTTACTCCCCAAATGGCCCTTACAGCCAGGGCTGGGCCAAACCAAAGTCAGGAGCCAGGAGCTCCATTTGGATTTTCAAATAGGTGGCAGCAGCCCAAATACTTGAACCATAATGCCAACCCTTCAACTACTTCTGATGTGGGGATCCAGGGTAGCTTTTATATTATGCAAGATCTTTCCAATATTTTTGGAATGTGAACTCTGAGAAGAGTTGAAAGTATGTAAACCTTTTATGGACAACATTAACGTCTAGTGATTCAGGATTCAGTTATATTTTTCCCTGGAAGCTTTTTTTTTTTTTTTTTTTTTTTTTTTTTTTTTTTTTTACAACGCTTGCATTCATTATACCCTGAAGAGGTAGCATTTTAATTGAGTAAAGCGAAAGGCAGAAATTGACCTTGATTGCTCCTTTCCTGTGATTCTGAATGTCCTGATTTTGGCTGGGGTCCGGTCTCCTTCCTTCCACATTAGGGCAGGATGCTCAAGAGAATGGAGCACATGCCTTCTTTGCCTATGTCACAAGGATACTTTAGTTCGTAGAGTGTGTGCACAGTAGTTTGAGTAGAACTGTTATCCAAAGTGAATCACACAGTAAAAAGTTCCTCTTTGCCCAAAGTCTCAGAGCAAAAGAACTTCAAACAATATTTTTTGGTTGCAAAACAAAGTTTGTGTTTTACATTGACTGTGTAGGATAGATAATTCTATTCTATCCTTTTTGTGAAAAGATTCTAATATTTGAGACTCAGCCTCTTTGGGGTTCTGTACTTGCAGGACTTGGTCTTACGGATTTTCAAGTCACATAATTTGAAGGTATAGAGAAGGCATAACGTTAATCTTAAGAGTCTCTATATGGTGGCATATATACAGTTTAGTTAATGGTGAACACTTCATTACAGTTCATTTACTTGGCATTAATCTTCATGCTTGTTCATTTTTTAAAAAATGATTAACATTGATTGATGTTGTTTGGACAAAACAATTGATTTATCATTCCTTTGTTTGGTGCGAGATAAATATTGAGTTTCAAAAAGAAATTGTGTGGGACTCCAAATCCCATTAAGTTGGCATGTACCAATGCCATCTTACTAGTTAAAATGATCAGTTTAAATTCATAATTGATCATAAAGATAGGATTAAATGTCAAAGGGACACATAAATAAGACCAGTGTCTGCTAATAATAACTGATAGAATTAAAAAGGAGAGAACGAGCTAACACGGGAAAGGATACACAGCAGACTCATAGAATGGCAGATGCCCTAAACAGCACTGTGGCCTCAGAATCAGCCCTTAAGGCATTTGAATCCGGCTAAAAAGCCCATGAGAGGAGGCCGGCGCCGTGGCTCACTTGGTTAATCTTCCGCCTGCAGCAGTGGCATCCCATATAGAAATGGATTCTAGTCCCGGTTGCTCCTCTTCCAGTCCAGCTCTCTGCTGTGGCCCGGGAAGGCAGTGGAGGATGGCCCAAGTGCATGGGCGCCTGCACCCATGTGGAAGAGCAGGAAAAAGCACCTGGCTTCTGGCTTCAGATTGGCGTAGCTCTGGCTGTAGCGGCCATTTGGAAGGTGAACTAATGGAAGGAAGACCTTTCTCTCTGTCTCTCTGTCTCTAACTCTGAAAAAAAAAAAAAAAAAGCCCATGAGAGTTTTTCAGGTGTGGAAAGCCAAGACACTGTGGCAAAAAATTGACCTAAATGAAAGATCTCTGCGAGTGATATCCCAGTGGAAAGAATGGGCCATCAAAGAAGAAGGTACCTTTCTCTGAAGGGAGGTGAGAACTTCCACTTTGATTATGGCCTTATCTAAATAAGATCAGAGTTTGTGAACTCAAGAGGCTTCCATAGCCTTGGCAGCTCATGACAAGAGCCTTAGGTGATTACTGACATCATAAATAAGAGTGTCAATTGTTAAATCAACAACGGGAGTCACTGTGCACCTACTCTCCATGTAGGATCTCTGTCCTTATTGTGTTGTACTATGTGAATTAATGGTAAAACTAGTATTCAAACAGAACTTTGTACTTTGTGTGTCTGCATGGGTGCAAACTGTTGAAATCTTTACTTCATATATACTAAGTTGATCTTCTGTATACAAAGATAATTAAAAATTAATCTTAATAAAGAATGGGATGGGAGAAGGTCTAGAAGATGGGATGGTTTGCAGGTGGGAGGGAGGTTATGGGAGGAAAAAAACCACTAAAATCCAAAAGTTGTACTTTTGAAATTTATATTTATTAAATAAAAGTTTAAAAAATAAGGCCGGCGCCGCGGCTCACTAGGCTAATCCTCCGCCTAGCGGCGCCGGCACACCGGGTTCTAGTCCCGGTCGGGGCGCCGGATTCTGTCCCGGTTGCCCCTCTTCCAGGCCAGCCCTCTGCTGTGGCCAGGGAGTGCAGTGGAGGATGGCCCAGGTGCTTGGGCCCTGCACCCCATGGGAGACCAGGAAAAGCACCTGGCTCCTGGCTCCTGCCATCGGATCAGCGCGGTGCGCCGGCCGCAGCGCGCCGGCCGCGGCGGCCATTGGAGGGTGAACCAACGGCAAAGGAAGACCTTTCTCTCTGTCTCTCTCTCTCACTGTCCACTCTGCCTGTCAAAAAAAAAAAAAAAAAAAAAAATAAATAAAATATAGAAAGCAAAACATAAAAAAGAGAAATTGTGTAGCATCAGAGGTTCACCCACACATCTACAACCAATTAATCTTTGACAAAGAAGCTAAAATCAATCCTTGGAGAAAGAACTATCTCTTCAACAAATGGTACTGGGAAATTGGAGATCCACGTACAGAAGTATGAAATAAGATCCCTACCTTACACCTGACACAAAAATCAACTCAAGATGAATCAAAGATCTAAATCTACAACTTGATTCTATCAAAATTGCTAGAGGAGAACATTGAAGAAACTCTGCAAGACATAGATATAAGCAAAGACTTCTTGGAAGAGATCCCAGAAGCACAGGCAATCAAAGCTAAAATTGACAAACGGGATTATTTCAGGCTAAGAAGTTTCTGCACTGCAGAGGAAACACTCAGCAAAATGAAGAGGCAACTGACAGAATGAGAGAAAATATCTGCAAATTATGCAACTAATAAAGGATTAACACCTAGCATCTTTAAAGTTCAAGAAACTTAACAACAACAAAATAAACAATCCATTTAAGAAATGGGTAAAGGACTGAGCAGGCATAATTCAAATGGCCAACAGGCACATGAAAAAAATGCACAGGATCACTGGCCACCAGGGAAATGCAAATCAAAACCACAATGAGGTTTCACCTCACCACTCACCCCAGGTAGAATGGCTCTCATACAGAAATCAATAAGCAGTAAATGCTGATGAGGATGTGGGGGTAAGGTATGCTAATCCACTGTTTGTGGGAATGTGAACTGGTATAGCCTTTGTGGAAGACGGTTTGGAGATACCTCAGAAATCTGAAAATAGATCTTTCATATGATCATGCAGTCCCACTCCTGGGAATTTACTGAAACAAAATGAAATCAGCATATGAAAGAGTTATTATTGCAGTTCAATTCACAATAGCTAAGATATGGAATCAACCCAGATGTCTATCAACCAATGAGTGGTTAAAGAAATTACGGTGCATGTAGTGTGGAATACTATTCAGCCATAAAAAAGAATGAAATCCTGTCTTTTGCAACAAAATGGATACAACTGGAAAACATTACATTTAGAGAAATAAGCCAATCTCAAAAAGACAATATTTTCCCCTGATCTGTGGTAACCTATAGTACAAAAAATGTAAGGTATATAAGGGAAATTAACATTTTGAGAATTACTATTTCTAGCACTTGTCTCTAGTGTTGAGGAACAGTGTTTTCTTTCTTCTTACTATTTGTTGAATTCTTTTCTTAGTGTAGAATTAATCTTATGAATATAAAATAAACTGAAAGTAGATCATTGCAAAACTTAAAAGAATAAGAGAGGAAGGAGGAGGGAGGCTGGGAGTGTGGACAGAAGGGAGGGTAAGGTGGGAAGTATAACTATGCTTATAAATCTGTATAAATGAAATACATGAAATTTGCTCTTCTTAAAAATAAATATTTTTTAAAATGGGTATTTAAGATATATTTTTATTTTTAATCACAATGCAGTTGTATATAATTCACTTATTTTCTTTTTCTGGTCTACATAAAATCAGAAACTTTAACTTCTCTAAGTATAATGAAGGATTATATCTAGTGGCATTTTGCGACAAATTTCATGAGTTCTTAAACATTTCATCCTACACATGACCACTCGGTTTCCTCAGAGATGCCTCACATTGCGATACCAAACGTTTCAGCACAAGGAAACTAAAGTTCGTTAAGTGCTTGCATGGATGGGATTTAGGGCAGAGGACTGAGAGGATGTACCCATAAATGGCAATCATGACAAATGGATCAAAATTCAAAAAAAAAAAAAGCCCTGGAATCAATGCTGTGATGTGGGATGCCGTTATTGAAGGTGGCAGCTTAATGCAATGTATCACAACACCAGCCCCCACTAATGCTTATAAACTGTGCTTCTGTACTGATTTTATGTTCCCACTGTAACAAATTTCCATAAACGTAGTGACTTACAACAACCCAATTTGTCATGTCCTGTTACAGTTCTGGAGATCAGACATTTGGAACAGGTCTCACTGCACTAACGTTAAAGTGTGGACAGGGCTGTGTGACTCTTTGGAGGCTCTGGAAGGCTCTTGAAGCCAACCCATTTCCTTGTTCTTCCCCTTTCTAGAGGCCACTTCCCTTTCTATGGCTCCAAATCCCTTTCTGTCCTCCCAGCCAACAATGGCAGGGTGAGTCTTCATCTCTCTAACCCTACTTTGGTCACTGTTTCATTCCTCTCTCAGACTCCATTCCTGAAGGTTTCTCTGCCTTCAAGGATCCGTGTAATTAGATTGAACCCAACTTGTCAATCTAGGATAATTTCCCCATCTTCAGGTCCTCAGTTAATTACATCTGCCAAGTCTTTGCTAATGAGGTAACATAGTCACAGGTTCCTAATTCTGGAGGCCTTTATTATGCCTGCCATAATATTCTTGGACAAGTTTTTCTTTTTTAACAGTAAGATAGAGATATCATTTTTTGCTGCTCTTAACTTTCAGAGATTTATCATGAAAAATAAACACATTATTTCCTATGTGAAAGTAATAAAGCTATAATGAATAGTCTCTTAATTCTATGGGAATATAAGAAACAAAGACAGATTATCAAAGCCATAAACAAAAATCTTATCAATTCTCCTTACATGTGGTAAATTTCTTACCTTTCCTTTCATTTGTTCTCTTGTACTTACATTTGACCCTTGCCTCACTGATTCCCTTTTGCCTGAGTAGTAACTCTCATCTTCCAAGTTCGTGTCTCTGCCCTTACTTTGAAAATGTACCACAATGACTACCAAATCATTCAAATAATCAGATTATTTCATTCCTCAAATGTTCTAGAAACAAAAAAAATTAAATTTGGAAATGACTTATGTCTAATAGATAATAAACTTGATATTTAGCTCAATGGTGTTTTCTCAGACTCCTGAAAGTCATAATTTATTGAGCTGGTTCTAATATAAACTGATGTTCTAAATTGTGTGCCCACATTGCATTTCCCTTGGTACCTTATTCTTCTCCAATCAATACATAGAAACCAGTCCTGATATTCAGTGCTTGGGAAACAAAGGGGTTAACCAACACATACTATACTTTAATCTATTATATTCAAGTATTATAAAACCATATTTCAAATTTGAGTCTTAAAGTCAAAGTTATCACAATTTTATCTATTTGGTCTATTATTTTCTAGCTGAGTGATATTAGAAAAGTTTATTGTACATTAATCTTTATTTCCTCACTTGTTGAATGTAGTAATACCAAAGTTATAGGCTTGAACTGGGGACTAAATAAAATAATGTATTGTCGCTCCCCCTCTTCGTGGAGGAACGACACTAAACCCTGCCTAGGCTTCATATCCGAGTCACGGCACCATTATGTCGCTCCCCCTCTTCGTGGAGGAACGACACAGGACCCTGCGTTGTTCTTTCGTCTGCTCGGCCCTCCCCGGGTTTGCTGCTGGTTCTTCCCGGGTTGGCTACTGTCCCTTCCACCTCCGTGGAAGGGCGGTTCCCCCTGGCCACTTTCCCCACTTCTGCAGGGGAGCGGCACACCGCCGGCCGGCTCTCTCGGGGGCTGCACAGGTGTTCCTTCAGATGTTCCCCTTAGATGTTCCTGGTGCATGCCATCTCTCTCCTCCTTTATAGTCCTCCTCTGCCAATCCCAACTCTGCTACCCACACGCCGAGTACGCTGCTCTCCTCCAATCAGGAGCAGGTCCTGCTGTTTATTGGTTGAACTGGAGGCAGCTGGGTAGAAGCTGTTTTCTTCTCTCCCAGCGCCATATTGTGGGAGAGCAGATGCATAGAATAAGTCTTAATTCCAGTAACTTAGTCTAGTCCGGGTTGCTCCCAGTTGCTCCCCACAATGTATGAAATACATGTATCACAAAGTCTAGCACACATGAAGTACTTAACCTTTGCTGTCCTTTGTTATTGTATTTTGTTGTCCAGTTTTCCAAGTAGCTGAGAAAAAAATGCAAAAGGGGAATAATTTAGATTCAAAACATTAATGGAAAATGAGTTTTTCCTTTCCTATGTGAAGACCCAAAGGCACTTACAGGAAGCAAGCATGTTGAGCAAATTACAACACTTCAGCCATTTCCAGGTAAAATGATGTCCTCCCCACCAAAGACTGTCTTAGCATTTCTCTATCAGTTTCTTCCTCTCTGTGGTTCACTGAAAGTTGTCACTTATAGATTTGTTCTTTGGGCTTTCGTAACGTACAATCTGGAGAAATGGATGAATGGGAAAAGAAAGGGTAGGGAATGTTCTTTGGAGGTTTTGAGCCCAAAGCAGTTATACCAGGTGACTTAGGCTCCTTTTTATGACTTTCACTAGCATTCCTGAGAGGGGTTTCTCTGGGAAAGAAGAGGTTTCTTTAGCTCACAGTTTGAGCTTACAGACTCTGATGGCCCCACACTCTGGGGTCTTGTGAAGGCTGGTTAATAGCAGGTGTGGAAGCAGGCTCACATCATGAGGCAGGAAGCATGAGAGCACAGCTTGGCCGAGCTTGCACTTCCACCAGAATCACCTGCCAAGGGCACCTCTTCAATGGCCCAAAGACCTCCCACAGGCCCCACCTCACAATTGCCATCATTAGACCAAGTCTTTACCTTTAATCAATTAACCATTAATATTAAGACAGTGACATTTAAACAGCTGCAAGGGTTTTGGGGTGGCATATCCTGCTATACCCATAACTCTAGAGGCTGTCAGACAAAATGTCAATTAGTTCAAAGATCTAATTGGCTTTCACTTATAATTCTACAATAAAGCAATACATCATTCTGTAAAAATGAATAAATTGGGCATGGGGCCAGTGCTGTGGCATAGAGGGTAAAGCCGCCACCTGCAGTACCAGCATGCTGTATGGGTGCTGGTTTGAGACCTGGCTGCTGCACTTCCAAGCCAGCTCTCTGCTATAGCCTGGGAAAGCAGTAGAAGATGGCCCAAGTCCTTGGGCCCCTGCACCCACATGGGAAGACACAGAGGAAGCTCCTGGCTTCAGATCGGCACAGCTCTGGCCATTGTGGCCAACTGGGGAGTGAACCAGCAGATGGAAGACCTCTCTCTCTCTCTCTCTGCCTCTCCTTCTCTCTCTGTGTGACTCTGACTTTCAAATAAATAAATAAATCTTAAAAAAAAAAACAAACAAAAAGAATGAGTTGAGCATGACAGAATGGTTGAATTTAATAAGATGGGAACATGGAAACAACAAAAAAGCAAAAGCAAACTGGTTAACAACAGGAAAGTACAGGTTACTTCTAAAAGTTAAAGCAAAGGTCTTCCTTATTATGATGGCTCTGGTCGCTTGGGCTGTGAATCTTCTGTTTCCAGGAAAAACTGACTTAAATTTCAGTTTGATTATGTGACACTTGGCATGAGTGACTGCATTCTGGTTTGGTCAGATCTGCTGGGGCCTGGTGCAGAAGGTTAGTCCAGAGCAATGGACTTCTATAAATGTTGTTTAGCAGACGAGAAAGAAGAAAGGGAATTTAAAAATTATTGCTGTGAACAATGTATTCAGTTCAAGATGTTAAGAATGCAATAGAGAAGTTGTTATATTTAAGCTTTAGTTATGAAACTGTTCACTTGCTATGCAGCTTTTTTTTTTTTTTTTTAAGATTTATTTATTTACTTGAGAGGCAGGGTTACAGAGAGAGGGAGAAACAGAGAGAAGGGTCTTCCATCTGCTAGTTTACTCCCCAAATGGCAGCAACCATTGGAGCTGAGCCAATCCGAAGCCAGGAGCCAGGGGCTTCTTCTGGGCCTTCCATGTGGGTGCAGGGATCCAAGGACTTGGGCCATCATCCATTGCTTTCCCAGGCTATAGCAGAGAGCTGGCTCAGAAGTGGAGCAGCCAGGACTTGAACCAGTGCCTATATGGGATGCCAAGCGCCACAGGCAGATGCTTAACCTACTATGGTACAGCGCCGGCCCTAGCTATGTGGCTTTTAATTTGGACCATATGACTGCAGCCTAAATAGTGTTATACAATGGGTATATGCATTGGGGTAGGCATTGAGAGACAAAAGAGAAAGTGAGAGTGAAAGGAAGAGGGAATATGAATAAGAAAGGCAAGGAGACTTGAAACAAGCTGCGTATTTGAAAATTCTCACTGATGTGGAACCCTGCAACATGAGTTGTCTGCCTCCAGCTGAACTTCTGAGTTCATATTTAAAGTCACAATTTAGGCAAAGCGAGACCACATCAATTTGCCAACCTCAGACATTAAAAGTCTTACCAACAAGTTTATTTTGGGTCCTATAGATACACATAACTGGCTTTACACACTAGACATTTTTAAGCCGGCGGTTTGGCTCCATGTAATCACAGCAAGAAGCAGCAATCAAAGCCACATCTTGCTGCAGCTCAGCAGATGCAGAGACGTTAAGTAACAAGGGACGTTTTCATCTTGAACAAAGACCATGGATTAGACCCTTGAGTTTTAAATTTTGGCTTTGTCGTTGGGTTATAATTCTAGTTCTGATATTGTCCCATTCTCCTCCCCATTTCTGGAAACATTAGCAATTTTCATTCAGAGACTGATGGTTGATGTCTTACGTTTATGGATCAGGTGCTGGTTTGGTGATGATTATGATGATGGTGATGATGATCTTCAGAAGTTTGTCTATATTGAAGGGAAGAGGCATGGTGAATAAAAATCAGGAGAATTAGAGCTCCTAACCTTTCAAATTAATACAACAAAATGCAGATGAGTGCCAAGGTTGTAGAAGACAATGAACCCAGAGCTACAAATCCAAAATCAAAATAAGGCTTGGCTCTGGCCAAGAGTGAATGATAATCTGGTTCATGAAACTGATAAAAACATAAGTCACCACACGGAAAGTCCTAAAGAAGTCACTATAAACTGAGTCACCTGTGAGTATAAAGAAAGCAGACTATAAAGGGCAGAAGAAGACTCAGAAAAAGTGATATTTCACCTGAATCTTTAAGCTTATATATTTTTAGTTTCTACTTCAATCAATATCTAGCTTAGTTTTCTGTAAGTTGCTGGGAAAACACTGAAACTTTTTTCACACAATCTTATTTTTTGTCTTTCTTTTTTCTTTTATGCATAATTTTTAAAAATTATTTATTTAAAAGACAGTGTGACAGAGACAGGCAGAAATCTTTCAGCTAATGTTCACTTCCTAAATGACTGTGAGGGTTGGGCCAAGTAAAAGCCAGGATGGTATAGGTAGCAGGGACCCAAGCACTTGAGTTACCATCTGTTACCTTTCAGGGGGCATATTAGACATTAACAGGCAGCTGGATTCAGGGGCAGAGCAGAGACTTAAATCTAGTCACTCTGATTTCAGGTGTGGGCACCCCAAATAGCATCTTAATAACTATACCAAATGCCTGCTCCTCTGAAGTTTTCACTATATAACATTTATTTACCTATACTACAATTTTTAATGAAACCTTTACTATTGAATATGTAAATGACTTTCTTTTCTATTTATTTGTTCTGTTGGTAATTAGAAATACAATTAATCCCTTTGGTATTAAGTATTTCCTTAAAATAACTCCTAGCTTTCTGGAAGTGGACTCTTGGATAGAGAAATTCAAGCCTATCAAAGCACAGACGCAAAAATAGTATTCTGGGCACTGGTAACAACATAATCAAGGGCAAACTGCTTCCTTGGTCATGAAAATAGATATGAAAAAATAAATAAACCTTTTCTAGAAAAATGTCTGTGTATGTAGATGTAATTTTTCCATCTAGAACACGAATTTATCAGCAGTTTAGTTGTCTTGTCTACAGGTGCTGGGAGGGGTTGCTAGGGGTGCTGTCTTGGGGACATCAGGAATTAATACAATCGTATTTCAAAAAGTTTAGGGAAAATGGAATTCAAAGATAAGTTTAAGTTGGTACAAACAATTTTGTGATCTGTGCATACAAGGGGTCTTTAAAAAAGTTCAAGGGAAATGCATATTATGAAAAACTGCATAGGCTTGAAAAATTTTTATTTCAAAATAAACATCTTTTAATTCTATTTTTCATGTACTTTTTGAAGTAACCTTGGGTGTTTGTCCTCTTCTGTTTTATATTTTAGATGTGTTTCTATTCAATTTAAGTGATATTTTCCCATGTAAGGAATCTGACAAATTGATATCAAGGTCGCTTGAAAGGAATTTCTGTTCAACGTAATGATTAGGGAGACTGGCATTTGGGTGAATGATAGTGACCTGAGCTCTTTATATCATTTAAAACAATTAAAAAGTTGAAAGTGAGAAACTCCATTTTAAACTTGGTTTCATCCCATCTCCGGGAGCTATACATATTACCCAGGTGCGATTGTGACAGCTTTTACGGCTGTAAGACACACTAACGTGAAGGTCTGACTTACCTTCTGTAGGATGGCACAAAACCATAAAAACTTGGAGAAAATTCCCTTCTCTTCGTGATTCGCAGGTTCCTCAGATAATTGATACAGGTTTCTCATTATGTCTCTTTGGCTCCACAGCAGAAGTCTCACTTTGATATACGTTTTCATCACCTATGGATCTTGTTACAGTGCAGATTTCTTGGCTTCATTCCTACACATCCTGGTTCGGTAGTTCTGAAAAAGGTCCAGGATTTAAATTTTAAACAAGCTTCCCAGATGACTCTACTGAAAGTGTTCAGTGGGCCAAATTCTGAGAAACATCACTACAGGGAATAGAATATTCCGTTGTATCAGAACAGCACAGGGATTCTTTTATTCCTCTAACAAGCTCAGGGTAGAGGTGGAATCTGATGCTTTAATATTAGTGTGCACCCAATAGTTTTTGAACAAGGTGGTCCTAAGGGAAAGAGCTATGGATTCAGACTTTTCCTTTGTGAATCCTTAGCAAGAACAGGAATTACACCATGGACAAAACATCTGGAGAGTTGGCAGTCCAGTGTGTGCCCAGTCTTAGGCTAAGCACAGTTCAGATACATCAGTATAGCCCGTGGGCTTGGGCCCAGTAGTTGCAGCTGGTAAGAAACATAACGGTCTGTTTTAATTTCTCATGATGTTTTATAGTCACAATCAGATCTTTTATCAGCACCATCATTTCTTTTCCAACTCTGAGCTATGATTTTAATGTATTGTGTATAACCAAGGTGGTAGCTAGAGATAGGATGTTGATTCACTCTTAATTTATTTTGCTTGTGAAGATTACCAAAGCAATATATCTCATTTGTAGGTTTTTTTTTGTCATTGTTCATCAGAATGTGGATGAATAATACTTTTCATTGCCTTGTTCTCATGTATTTGATTGTAATACTTTTATTCCTAAAAGCTTTCTTTTTATTCACTGACTGACTTGGGTGTATTAGAGGAGTGAAGCAAATTAGAAGAGTGAAGCAAATTAGAGGAGTGAAGCAAAGCTAGCAAACTGGAGACCCATTTTTTTTTACAAAAAGTCAAAATGGATATAAAATTCCTCAATCTTCTGTAGAAAAAGATTTCGGTGATAATGGTTGTATAGCAAAATAAATCTTAATTTACCTGTTAAGCACTTTAATTTTTTCATGTTTCTGTTTTCCTAAGTTCCTGTAGAATGAATTGTCTGAAAACATAGCAAAGAATTATAACATTCAACTTTAAGTGATATCATTTGCCTTAGGACTGAAAGCTGAGCATATAAATTGAAGCCGGATTGTCCCTTCCCAGGAGAGAAACAGAGAAAGGCTAGTATGTGACTAATTTTGCTGTGGCATTTGAGTTTATTATATGTTTGTACTGATGACTTCATAAAGAAATTGTAGCAGTGGACAAGAGTTGCTCTTTAATCTACAAAATATGATCTGTTTTTATCTTGGCACCCAAAATGAGCAGGTGGTACCACTTTGTACAGTGGGTGTGGTCTGAAAATATGTCTGCAACTAGAATTTTTGTGGAAAGAAAAATCACTTGTTAAATTTCCTGGAGGCAGGCAATTTTTAAGGGTAATTCTGTAGTCATTTTTTAAAAAAAGATAAAGCCAATAATTCTATTTATAAATTCAAAATTGAATTTTGACATTTTACTACTGTACAGTATATAGGGGCCAGGAGGCTGCAGCTTGGCTGTTAAAAGCTCCATGTTTGAATTCCATCATCATTTCATTATTTTGCTTTAGAAGTGAAAGAATTGCATTTAATTATTTTTTTAAAAAATTCATTTCTAAAATCCAATGATTCTAATTTCAAATGATTGGTGGCTGAACTTGTTCAAAATAAAAGATGAAGACGTGATAGACAATAAAATACTCTGACATTGTTCTGTCCAATATAGTATCCATTAGCCTCAGGTGACTGTTGAGCACTTGGAATATGGTTGGTCCAAGTTGAGATGTATTGGAAGTGTAAAGTACACACTGGTTTCAAGATTTGATGCAAGAAAAGTGTTAAGTATCTCAGAACTTAATAATTTTAGATTGTCTGTATATTGCAAAATAATATCAAGTATATTGGGTTATGTAAAACATGCTAAAATTAATTCTGCATGTCACTTTCCTACTTTAAATGTAAGCATTTTATTTATTTATTTATTTATTTATTTTTTTGACAGGCAGAGTGGACAGTGAGAGAGAGAGACAGAGAGAAAGGTCTTCCTTTGCCGTTGGTTCACCCTCCAATGGCCGCCGTGGTCGGCGCGCTGCAGCCGGCGCACCGCGCTGATCCGATGGCAGGAGCCAGGAGCCGGGTGCTTTTCCTGGTCTCCCATGGGGTGCAGGGCCCAAGCACCTGGGCCATCCTCCACTGCACTCCCTGGCCACAGCAGAGGGCTGGCCTGGAAGAGGGGCAACCGGGACAGAATCCGGCGCCCCGACCGGGACTAGAACCCGGTGTGCCGGCGCCGCTAGGCGGAGGATTAGCCTAGTGAGCCGCGGCGCCGGCCAAATGTAAGCATTTTAATTTAAATGATTTAAATTTAAGCAATTAATAATAATCTGAGTAACAGAAATATTTTTATTGGCCACCTCTCCTCCACAAAGGAAACTTCCTGAAGAACAGAGAACTCTTAATTACTGATAAAATCCAAGAGAAAACTTCACGAAGTAGAAGAGATTGTCTTGGTTAGTTTTCTGTTGCTGTAATAGAATAGCTGATGGCTGCATACTTTATAAAGAAAAGAAGCTTACTTAGCTCACAGCTTTAGAGGCTAAAAGTCCAAGATGGTGTGGCCTATCAGTTCTGCCTCTGGTGAAGGCTCTGGCTCCATCGCAACACAGTGGGTAACATCTTGGAGGGAGCATTTGTAAGAGAAATTACATGGTGAGAGAAGAAGCAAGAGATTTGAAATTGGGGGGCCAGATTCTTTTTTTTTGTAACATTCCACTCTTGTGGGAACTGACTAGAGTCCTGTGAGAACTGTATTAACTCCTTCTGAGAATGATGTTCTCAATGACCTAATCACCTTAAGGTAGGCCCTTCCTCATGAAGGTTCCACCACCTCTCAACATCACCACACTGGGACCAGGCTTCTAGCACGTGAGCATTTGGGGAACACACTCAAAACATATCCATATCATAACAGAAAGTCTTTGCAGATAAGATGAAAGTATTGTTGCCCAAAATATAGTTCACAGAATACCAGTCCCTGTGAGGTGCACCACCAAAGTCAAGCAAGATTAGGCAACACTGAGCTACTCAACCCATGAAACCTGATTTACTTGACTTAATCCACTGTTTTCTAAATCCATTTGAAAAATACTCTTTTTTTTAAATTTTCAAAAAATGATAGCTGGTAGCAGTTAATAGACTTAATAAAGTCATTTTGGAAAATGCTGGTGAGTCAAAGTAATTACTAAGTTCATTTTGTCTGTTGTATGTATATATACAGTTTCTAGGAACTCATCCTACAGGTGAGCTGTGCTTGCTTCCGTGTATATACGCTTCTTCCCTTAGTCTGCATACATCTTTTTCCTTCACTTTTCTAGGCTATTGCAACAATTGCCAGTTAGATGTATTTATCAACCACCAATTAAAAAAAATCCCATTTGACCCTACTTCCCAAAGAAAGTATGTAGTCAAGAATTCAGAAGGGCTACCAGAATGTGTGGGAGAAATATAGAAGATTAGGTGAGATTATACTAAAATTTATTTGTCCTTTTGAAATGCCATGTGAAATATATTCCCTACTAGGAAAAGTACTGTATTATGCATGGGTTAAATAGGCTGCTGTGGGCTAGCAAAGGGACTTAATATGATTTATAACTTTGTTTTCCAGAGAAATTGCATTCAGCATTCCAAAAAGCCAATTTACAAGCAAATGTTAGGGATATAAATTATAAATTGGACACTACTGTGGTAGAGATTGACTCAGAAGCTCAGAGAATAGAAGCAATCAATATTTTGTGTTTGTTTCAATAAATTATATTGCTTTTTGGAATAAGCTCTTTGCTTCCCCCAAAACTGAAAAGATGGAGAGAATGATAGGGGAAAAAAATCATGACAATGATTACAACATCTCATAGATCATAAAGAACATTGTGAAATTCTCATTAAGAATTTCCCTAGGTTCAAGCAGTGGGGTTTGCATCCTTCAAAACATTCCTTCATAGAACCAACCAAATTATTTTATTTTCTTGTGAAACTGTATATAGTAGATAGACACACACACACATACAAACAGCCCAAATTTATAAAGCCCAAACATCCATTTGCAGTTCCTAAGGAAAAATAAAATGCTTTTTGGATTCACAAGGGCATAAAATGACACATTTACTTGTAATGGAACTCTATTAGCTGTATGTATTTCAGGCCACAGAGCCTGAAATGGGATAAAATCAAGAAGAATTTAAATGAAACTATTATTTTAAAATAAAATAATGCTACCTTATTAAAGTCTAGAAAAGAAAACCTACGGGCTGGCGCCGTGGCTCACTAGGCTAATCCTCCGCCTGCGGCACCGGTACTCTGGGTTCTAGTCCCGCTTGGGGCAATGGTTCTGTCCCGGTTGCTCCTCTTCGAGTCCAGCTCTCTGCTGTAGCCCGGGAAGGCAGTGGAGGATGGCCCTAGTGCTTGGGCCCTGTACCTGCATGGGAGATCAGGAGGAGGCACCTGTCTTCTGGCTTCGGATCAGCACGATGCTGTAGCGGCCATTTGGGGGAGGGGGAGGGGGAACCAATGGAAAGAAGACCTTTCTCTCTGTCTCTCTCTCTCACTAACTCTGCCTGTCAAAAAAAAAAAAAAAATCTTACCTGTTACATTCAGACTCAAACACAGATCTGCTTTAACTATAATTTTTGCTTTTCTAGAATTTTACTTGAAATCTTGTTTGACGTCTTTAACTTAGCATAATTATTTGAGATACACCCAGAATTCTGTTCTTTTTTTTATTGTTTAGTAGATTTCATGGAGGAGTTCTACCATATTTTTTACTTATTCACTCAAGATGATAAGTTGAGTTGCTGTCACTTTTTGTTGATTACAAATAAAGCTGTTATGAAAATCAGCACAGTTTTTATGCGGACACAGATTTTCATCTCTTGGGGCATATTTAGGAAGAGAATTGCTGGGTTGTATGAGAAGTATATGTTGACCTTCATAATCAGCCTACAAACTCATATCCGGAATGCTTGTTCCGTTTGACTTTCCTGCTGGCAATGTTTTAGAGCTCCAGGACGTAGGTGTTCTCACAGAGAAGCGTATGGTTGCTCTTTTCTCCCCTTTTCATTTTAGCCATTCTAGTGGATGTGTATTGATGATATGATACTCCTATATTATAGTTTTAGTTCACGTTACCCTAACATCTAATGATGTTGAACATATTTTCATGTATTTGTTCTGCATTTGTATATCTTTGAAGTGAATTATCTATTCAAAATGTTTGCTCGTTTTAAAGAACTATTTACTTCAGAATAGTTTTATATTTAAAAAACAAGAACTTTAGAGTTGTCCAAAAAGTTCCCCTATAGCACAAACCCAGATGCCATGTTAATAACATCTTATGCAGTGTGTTTGCCTCAGCACACAGTACCCCGAGTCCTATTATTTGTTTATTCAAACTCCCTTTCTCCCTCCCATACTTTCCAGCCTCTAGTAATCAGCATTCTGTTTTTATGTTGAGGCTTTTTAAAGTTCTGACATATGAGGGAGAAAATTTATTATTTGTCTTTTGTGTCTGACTTGACAATGTTTTCTAGTTCCATCCATTTTTCTGCAAATGACAGGATTCCGTTCTCTTTGTGGCTGAATAGTATTCAATTGTTTATACATACATATGTATATATATATATATATCACATTTTCTTGGTTGACTATTGTGAACAGTGCTGCAATAAACATTGTAGAGCAGGTATCTCTTTGATACAGATTTCTTGTCTTTTAAATATATACACATAGTGGGAATGCTGGATGGTATGGCAGTTCTATTTTTAGTTTTTTTAAAGACATCTCCATATTGTTTTGCAGAGTGGCTACACTAATTTACAATACCACCAACAGTGTATGAGTTCCCCTTTCTCCCCATCCTCCCCAACATTTGTTACTTTCTTTTTGGTGATAACCATTCTAACAGGGGTGAAATGGTATCTCATGGTGGTTTTAATTTCCATTTCCCTGATGGCTAGTGATGTTGAATATTTTTACATATATTTGTTGGCCATTTGTATCTCTTCTTTTGAGACGTGTGTATAGGGATCCTATGCCCATTTCTTAATTGCATTGATTGTTTTTGGTTGTTGAGTTTTTTGAGTTCATAATGTATTCTAGATATTAATCCCTTGTCAGGTAAGTAGCTTGCAAATGTTTTCTCCCATTCTGTCAGATGACATCTCACTCTATTGATTATTTCATCTGCTGTACTGAAGCTTCTGCATTTAATATAATCCCATTTGTCTAGTTTTGCTTCTGCTGCTTGTGCTTTTGGGTCTCATGCAGAAAAATCATTGCCAACACCAATGTTGTAAAGTGTTTCCCTTATGTTTTTTTTCTAGCAATTTCATAGTTTTACTTCTTACATTTAGGCTATATTGATCCTGGTAATATGCCACACAGCAGTAAATTGATGAAATCATAGGTTTTACCTCATTTTCTTCCCATTTCTCAGGGATCATAGTGCTGTATTGCTCTTTATTTATTTATTTATTTATTTTGACAGGCAGAGTGGACAGTGAGAGGGAGAGACAGAGAGAAAGGTCTTCCTTTTCTGTTGGTTCACCCTCCAATGGCCGCCGCGGCCTGCGCGCTGCTAGCGCACAGCGCTGATCTGAAGGCAGGAGCCAGGTGCTTCTCCTGGTCTCCCATGGGGTGCAGGGCCCAAGCACCTGGGCCATCCTCCACTGCACTCCCTGGTCACAGCAGAGAGCTGGCCTGGAAGAGGGGCAACTGGGACAGAATCTGGCGCCCCGACCGGGACTAGAACCTGGTGTGCCGGTGCCGCAAGGCAGAGGATTAGCCTAGTGAGCTGCAGCGTCAGCCTGTATTGCTTTTTATTCAGTGTCTGGAAGTGATTGTTCCACGTATTTGATCTGGTTGCGTCTTTTTTTTTTTTTTTTAAATATGTGAGTTAATCTGGTTCCTGTTATTCCATCCAGGCCAGATTAAAGCTATATGTTTAATACTGAAAATAAAATCCTACCCCTACTCTTTACAAAGTTAATCTTGCTTCATTGGCATTAATGAAAATGAAACTCAGCTTCCAAAGAACTGATAGTGTTAATTCATTTATAACCTTCATTTATGGAGATGCCAGGGGCATAAGTAGAAAAACGAATTCATTTTTGTGCAATCTCACGTTCTTCTCTAATTACCAGTTGGAATTTATGCTAGTGGTTCTATGATTTTTAACAAGTCTAAATTGGCATTATATGTCTAAGGGAGTTGCTAATGCTGGTCACTGTGTATTTCACTTTTTTAGTTTCTGACTCATGATTGACTCCCAGTTATTTCACTATGTTGCTTTAGGGCTTGCTTTTAATATGAACTAGCTGAACTATATTTCCAAGTATATATAAGAGAGTGTGAAATAGAGTTGATTAGAGAAGGTGATAGAATTTCAAGAATATTTTTTCTGTTTTTGTTCCTCCTACGTTGTTTAAGTGGACATCCCTGAAAATGGATCACAGCTGAGTTTACTAACTTGGTCCTTTAATAGGTAGTTGTCTGCATGAGTATAAATTTTGGACAATTTTATCGTACTTTTTACTCATTTATTCTCTCTCTGAATTATTTCTTTTTGCTAATCTTTCATTTTTTTCCCTAAAAATAATAGGTGTGGCCCTCTAAATTCCTTTGAATTATCACAATTTACCATCATGTTTCATGTCTCCATATTTTGATTTCATGTTATTTTCTTTGTCTGGAATATTTTTACTATCATCCTTTGTTGAATAATTTTAATATATTAATATTCAAATCAGATACCAACAAATAGACTAAGTTGTTCAGGTAATCAATGAATGAAATAACAAAGGAAGCAAATCTTCCCTGAATTATCTATTTCTATGTCTTCATCTCTACAGTTCAGGATAAAAACTACACAATAGATAATAGTGTGGAGTCTAGAGTCTGACTCTGACCTTTGGGTTCAAATCCTGGTTCCACCAACTGAATAGCTGTGCATACTTGTCTAAATTATTACCCCCACCATGGCGGCTCATATGTGTATCTCTAAGTTATGATCATGGCACTACTCTTTTATAGATTTATTGTGAAGATTTGATGAGATAATATATAAAACATCTAAAATAGCACCTAATCTTTCAAAAATAATAATTGTTATCAACAGGAACTAATTTTTAGTTTAATTCTTAACTCTACAATTCAACTGTCCTCTTAAGTTTCTCTTTCTATGTTTTCACAAAAAAGACTGCACAAATGTAGCAGAATTTGAAAATTATACTTTTTTATTATAATCACATAAAATAAAGTCAGTTACACCAAGTTGTCCAAATACATTGGTGAATTAAAGCTTCCACACTTACAAATTTTATACATATACCTATGCACTTATAAATACATATGTAAAAGATATATATTTTATTCTAAAATAAAGTGCCCAAATCTTGATATGTGGGGGCATAATAGGGAGAAAGGAATCACAAAGTTTTGTCAGTTATATCCCATACTTCCACAATACAAGAATCTGTTTCAAATATATATACTCAGGTACAATGATCTTTAATCATCCATTGTTTTCTGAATTCTCTTAAGTGAAGTAATTTATCCAAAATATTAAAGGAATTCATATGGTCAACTTAAGGAATCAGAGGCTAATTTTTCTGACTATGTCTGGCAAAGATATTGGGCTTCCCAACAGATGTATAGTTGTTAACTTTTTTTTCCCACATGTCTTTCTGCTAAGATTATCAACAGAGTGAGTAACGATTCAAACATCCCTAATTCTAAATTTTTTACCTGCATTCAATAAAGTCAGAGCTTGATGAAAAAATTTCTAATGTTTTTACATCACTCTGGGCTTGGTGAGCAAAGGCATAGAAGAACCTGAGTTATGGGTCTTCATGCCTCTATTACAATTAGTGCCTTGACTGAGGCAAGGAAGAAGAATATGGAGTAGTGATCATTGAGAGAATCAACTCAAGTTAAATGGACTCTCTAGTAATAGTGGAAAATCTTAGCGATGACATATTAAAACCTAAGAGCAAAACAGTTAAAGCAAAACTAAATGACGTAAGAGAATTCAGAAAATCCTATCTTTAAATAGAAACTAGAGCTCTGTTTCCTGTTTCAATAGCTCAGCTACGCTTTCTGTGTTTGTCTGCCATCTTAGATTTTTAAGATGATCATCTGTAGTCTGACAGGAAATGGAGTTTAAAAATGCTTGTGAAAAGACTTCAACCTATTTAAGCAGGTGAAGGTGCCTAAAAATTGCTTAATATGAATCCACCCATTTCAGAATTTGTGGTGGTTACATGTTCGAACTACATTAGAGTGTACCATATCAAACAGGAGAGGGAGACATTGTCAGCTTTGAAGTTGCATAAACGCTCTATGGAAGGCAAGGTGTGATGTGAAGCCCAGGCATTTCCCAGTGTCAAAACAAGGAATGGGATATTTTTGTTTTGTTTTTGGAAAGAAAAGGAAAGAAAAGGGCAACAGAGGGTTTCCACTGACCTGGCCCACCTAAGCAGGGCTGGGGCAAGCACACAGCAGCCTAACTACTAATTTTGGTGAGCATCTTGTTGATGGCTTGCTTGACGTGCGTGGTGGAGCTGCGTCTCCTCGTCTTGCCCTGCACCATCCTCCGGCGACGCACCTCCCGACACAACTCGTAGAATATCTCGGTTATATTCCCTTCTCCGGTGCAAGCAGAGCACTCATAGAAAGCACATGCCAATTCCGTGGCCAGCTTTTCCCCTTCTTCTGTACTGACCTGTCTAGAGTGGTCCAAGTCAGCTTTGTTACCAACCAAGATGAGAGTCACATTCTTGGGCTTTTTGACCTCATCGAGGATGTTTTTGAGTGGCAGTACTTCTTCAAAGCTTCCTCGGTCAGTAATGTCATAGACCAGCACAAAGCCTTCCCCCCATCTCATGTGTCCTTCCCTCTGAACGACATCTTCCTGTTGGCAAAGACAAACAGGAGTCAGAAGATCTGGAGGTTATCACAATGTGTAGACTTGGCTAATGCTAGTAATCATCTTTTAATTACTGTTCTTTGCATCCAGTATCATTAAAGTGATTTGTTCAGATGCTGGTACAAAGTTACTTTCTCCTTCAGTTTGGAATAGGAATTTTACTTATTCATATCAAGATATTTCAGAAAACTGAAAAGTTTCTAATTTCATACACTAAGTTTCTGCTTTTAACTTTTTCTTGCCATATCATTAAATCCATGATCACAAGAATAATAAAGGAAGTTCTCTTAGCTGAGAACTTTGTCTCTGATATTTTGACCAGATTAAGGAACTAACACATTAGTAAGAAATCATTACTCCTTGCTCCACCTTTTAGGTATCAGAATTAGAGCCAAACTTTAGCAAGATGCTCTTTATTGTTTGCTTGCTTGAATTTCCTCTCTTCTCAGGTTATAGCCATTTGGGGGCCAGAGACAGAAAAACAGTAACAAGTTGTATGGAGTGCAACTTAAACCAGGATTCTGGCTGTTTGCATGTTTGCTTTCTATCCCCACACCTCAAAGGTGTCATACAGTATCAGCAATGACAGAAACTCATTTGAAGGGATTCTCAAAGGGAGTGATCACTCCTTCATGGGTAGGTAGCATATGTGACTTGAAAACACATTGCTTTCAAAGGATCTAATAACTGTAGGGGCACGTGTGAGGGGTCTCCAACAAGTTCTGGGAAAATTTACATTATGAACAAATTATACATGGATTCCAAAATTCTTTTGCACCAAAGTAAATTTATCTTTAATTCCATTTTCCACAAACTTTCAAATTCCCTTTTTATTTCTGAGCTGCCACTCTCTTATGTTTGGTGCCCGGAGCATATGTGTTTGGTCAAAGTATAAGGAGAAGGTAATGGAAAGGAATAATTCATTTCAAGATCACATTTTTGGATTCAATTCTTTAATTCAAATTCTCTTGATGTCATAGTTCACTGATAAAGTACCGTGGAAACCTTCAGATTCCTATTATTTCATAGGTGATGACTATATCTGGGAACTTGCCCTGTCTGTGAGCCCTTTGAAATCTCAGAACTGACGGACCCAAAAGAAATTCACAAAATATGTTTTACACAAGAGAGTTCTAAAATAAATTATTCTGAAACAAACACACAAAGAAACAAACTTTTATAAGGTTATGGAAGTTTGGGATACAATATACAGAGAGTCTTTAAAAAGTTCATGGAAATTGTGTATTGTGCTTGAATTTTAAAATTTGTTTTGCATAAATGTAAATTTACCATTTAATTCTGTTTTTCATTAACTTTTTGAAGTAGCTTTGCATAGTAAATCTCTCTATACAAGATCCCCCAAACATATAAGCATATTAGAGGCTCTGAGAATTCTTTCAGTAAAGACATCTGATCAGTTTTATTTGAGCATTTCAAAATATATTTTACCATGGAAACCAACTAATATCTTGCTGTGCCAGAAAGTATAGATGAGAAACTGTAACCTAGATGATACAGGAATATTATAGTATTTTCAAAACCTTCTTGAAACACTGGGGAGATTACCTAAGGATGCATACACAAGCTGTTACAAATATGTTTATGCCTAAAGGGTAATTAGAGAAAAAACTTTTAGGGATGCAAAAGTTGGTTGTAGTCTAGAGCCTTCATTTTGTTCATAGTTTGCATGTCTCTTTTTCATTTGATCCAGAGAATATTTTAGTTGAACCCTTTATTCACCTGACCAGCAGTATCTAGGATCTCCATGGAAACCACTTCATCATCGATGGTTGCTTGGTGTCGGTAGGTTGATTCTGGGAAAGTGAGCAAATAAAGAAGACAAAAAAAGTAAATACCTGCAGGATTTAATTTGATCCTTAAAATTAAACCCTCTCGGTGATTAAGATGTGCACTAAAGTTTGAGAACCACTGATTTGTTTTTCATGGTGATATTAGCAGGAGTTCATATTGCAGGCATCTTAAGATGTTTATCTCTGGGAAGATAATTTCATTGTGGCATATTAGAGACTGTAACTCAGAAAACTAGTGGTATATGTAGCAACATGCATGGATTTTAAAATATCACATTCAGTTATAAATATCAGAAATAGATCTGTAGCACAAAAAAATCATATACATTTAAAATATACACACATGCAGCAAACCACTATTTTTCCAAAATACATGTAACAGCTAGCACCTACTGCTTACTATTTGGACATCAGTTATTCTAACTGCTTTACTTATGCTAACTCATTTAATCCTCAGAAACATCTCATGAAGCATATGTTACTATTACCTCCATTTTACAGAGGAAACTGAAACATGCAATGTTAAATAACTTGCCCAAGTTCACACAGTGTCAAGAGGTAGAGATGAGATTTGATTCCAGAAAAACTGGCTTTGGAGTTGAGGCTGTTGAACTCTATATTCACCAGACACATTACATTATATACTTATGGGAAACAGGAGTGCAAGGGTGTCAGAATTCTAAGGGAAAAATAAAGTGGAAGAACAAAAGGGTCTTGCCTGGTGCTATCATTAAGTCAGTTCTTTGTACCTAAATGACTCACATCACTAACTTACCAACAAAATAAACCTAGAAGTTTCTGCCTCCTGGAGCGTAGCCTGTAAGCCAGTGTTTGTATGAACTTCTTTTCTATGTTTCTTTTTTTAAAAACTATACATGAATTTCAATTGTTTTTGCACTAGAATGACCCTATCTTTTTTAAAAATGATTTATTTATTTAATTGAGAGGCAGATTTACAGAGAGAGAGAAGGAAAGACAGAGACAGTTCTTCATCTGCTAGTTCACTCCCAAATGGCTGCAATGGCCGGGTTCAGCCAGGCTGAAGCCAGGAGACAGGAGCTTCCTCCAGGTGCTTTCCTGGCCGTTAAGCAGGAAGGCAGATCTGAAGTGGAGCTGCTGGGACTTGAATTGGCTCCTGTATTGGATACCGGCATCTCAGGTGGTTGTCTAACCCACTAGGCCACAAAGCTGGCCCTTTACCTCATGTTTCTTTCACTTAATCGACGATTTTGCAGTCTTTTTTTTTTTTTTTTGAGCAGTTGAGAGTTACTTTGCTGTACTTCAAAACGTTTATGGGAAATAGAGTTAAAAGTTTGTCATGGTGCAAAAACATTTTGAAATCCATGCATGGTTTTCCCATAATACAAATCTCTGTAAGCTTTTGGAAGGCCATTTAGTACTCTCTTATCCAAAATACAAAATGCAGAAAGAAAATTTGACTCAGTATCACCATGTAGTTTCTACCTGCAATCAATACTGTACCATGATCACTGCCTCAGGCATGGCTCAGTGCTGAAGTATTTTCGAAAAAGCAAAATTGCAAACTCAGATTATGCTCGGTGTATTTGAGTAAGTGTCTTTTGCATTATTGCCATTCTCCTAGAATGTGGCGTGTATAGGGAACCTCAGTTCTTGAATACCTCATCCCCCTACTCTCGTAGGTTAAATGGGAGAATATATTTTTGTGTGATTAAGTGCTCTAAAATGCCCATTACCGCAACTATGTGTGCCTAAGTGTTCTCTCAATGATTTCCTTTTTTCTTTCTTTTTCTTTTTTTCCATCTTCAGTGGCCCAGCTCAAGGAGGAGCAGGCGAGACTACATCCCACATGCTGTAGGACCGTGACCTTTTGGATCTGTTCTTTGGTGTCCTTTGTGCTGAGTTCCCTCTGAAGAGACTGGCATCAGCCTTGGAGCCTGGAAACAGTGCTCTGGGCTCTATTCCATCTCTTTGCACCAAAACTTGTCGAAGAGACCAGGACATTTTTCTCTGTTGCTTCCATGATGAATAGTATTTCAACCACAGAAGGCCACAGTAGGAGGGAAATAGAGTATAATGAAAATTGTATGCAGTTGTGTGATTCTTCAGCTGTTTGTTAACTGAAAGGAAAAGGAGGAAATGCAGGAAATGAGGGAATGTCTGCCTCAGACACAGCAGTGGGTGGGCACAGTGATTTCATCTGAGAGGAATACTGGTTTCATATCACTTCAAGCCCCTTTTTCTTTCAACTCTCTCATTAGAAACCCCCATTTTTTTTCTCTCCACATATAAAACAGTGGAAGGATTGGCCAAAGAAGTAAATGTTGTACATCTCTGTGCTAGCTTTTCTGGAGATAATTCTTCAAAATGTACTAAGCTGTGTCTTGTTTCATTTTGTTTTTGTGGAGAGAATAAACTATAATGTGCATTCAAAACACAAAATGTGTTTGTGTTTGGGTAGTGGACATACTTTTAACTTTGTATATGTTAATGGAAAATAATCATTTGAGTCTTTTTTTTAAGGATATGGAGTGATTGTTTAGGATATATTTTCAAAGGAACCACAGTGTTGCATACTGTAAGACAAATAATAGTTTCAAAATAGAATTAGGCATATTAAAAATATATTTAAATGTCACTTAATGTAAGAGATACATGATTTTTAAAACCTGCATTCGGTAATACTTTTATAAGTGGAAGTGTGTTTTTTTTTTTTAAGACTCTAAAAGATTTGATTCTCAAAGAGATGTTGGGACTGGTTAATCCTTTCACTAATTTAGCTTTTTTGCAAATTTAAGCCCATTAGTGTGGACATGAGGTTGGCACTGTACAACTGTAGTTAGTAATGGTGATTTATGCTAGAGTACAGATTGGACTGACATGAGTTCTACTGCTGGCCTAAGCAAAAACTAGCCATATAATCTTGGATACATTTACTTCTTTGGACTTGTTTCCTTATTTGTCAAGTGATGATCTCCAAGTTCCTTGCAGGGCTTATATTAAATATTTCTATGAGTTGGCTAAGCACTTCTGCTTCAGTATCTAGTTGAGAACATTTGTTCAGGATGTGTCTTTCTGTTTTTATATGAGCCTTTCCAAGAGAGGAAGCAATACAGCAAGTAAAAGAAAATCAATCACAGACTCAGAGCGCCTGTGGGTCTAGTGAGTGTGCCCACCTGTGGGTCTAGTAAGTGTGCCTGATTCCACTTTCACCCCTGACTGGGCTTTTACATTCAAATGGTGCATCTGATGTACCAGAGGGAGTAGTGGCGGGAACTGAATGCAGTTTTTCTTTTCTTGTTCCATGGCCCCCAACACACATGCATACGCACACACACACACATTCACAGGCACACATGCACACACACACACAGCAGCATGTGAAATACACCTTTGTCTATATTTTGTGCAATGACCAACATTTTAATTGGACAATAAGACACGTGGAGGTCACACTCATTTCTTGGTTGGGACCTAATCAGAACCTGGATCCTGTTGTTCCACAGCCAGAACATTGCTGTCAACACCCTTAGAGTTTTGTCCCAGTTACAGCGTCCAAGTCCCAAACCTTGTGGGCTTCAGTGGTGGTTTTCAAATGCTGTTCCTAGACCAAAGCTAGTCCCTAACAAAGATTTCACTGATCTGCACTGAAAATTCCAGAAAAACTAAAACTAATCAATGAAAAAGATTAAATTTTATTTTTACTTAGATTGTATCCTTTAAAACATGTGGAGGTTAAAAAATTCCTGGTTTTGTGACATTGATGTTTGCGTGCAGATTAAGGTTTCCCTCTCCCTTGCTGCCTCCCCCTGAGCCCTTGTTTGCTTTTCTCCTTGAAATTCTTGTGATAGCCTCTCTACATAACAACTAACATAAAAGAAAAAACAAAGACTGTTCCTGAAGCCTAAAGCCATGGACATCATGTGCTCCTACAGTAGCCAGTGTTTTTACTTAGAATTATTTCAAAGCAGTAACTCTTCCAGTTCTGTTAGGATGCCCAATGCTGTTCACAGTTTGTGGCTTCTCAGAGAGCAAGGATTCTGTTCTAGTTTGAAAGCATAGCTTCATGATTCTGACAAATGCACTGAATTCAGAACTCAAGATGGTTTTTTTCACAAAGATAGTTTGCCTTTTAGTGTAGCCCTCCATTAGTGGTAGTTTTGATAGCTGCAGTTAAAGTCCTTTATTCCACAAAGGATCCTGTCTTCCCTAGGGAAATGTGAAGTTAATCCCAGGACATGCTATTTCTTTTGAATCAAATGGACTAGGAACTACTCTAGGTTAGAACATTAGCATGCACACACACACATGCAAATCCAGTCTCCAGCATGAGAGCTAATGCAACCCTAACCTGAGAGTGAGTCATACATCTGTTAACGCCTGCAGTCTGAGGAAAGTTCTTGTTGCTTAGCACCCGAGATCCTCTTTGTGCCCTACTGTACAAGGTCATTCAATCAACTGTCACTGTTCTTGGTGACAGGAGCCTGCATTACCTGTGACTGACGCAAGCTGGTTTCCATTGACAGCAGTTGTTTTTCAGAAAGAATAAAGCAAAAGGGAAAATGGTTCACCTAAGGCTAATTAAAAATAGTAACAATAGTTACTGGAGTACATTCAGAGACAATTCAATAGCTTCGTGACATTAAGGAGTGGGCATTTGGTGTAGCGGTTAACAAGCTGTTTGGGACACCCACATCCTGTGTCTGAGTTCCTGAGTTGCAGTCCCAGCTCTGCTCCCTGCTCCAGGCTGCTGCTAATGCACATCCCGGGAAGCCACAGGTGATGATGCTTCAAGTATTTGGGTCGCTGCCGCCCACGAGGGGGACCTGGATTGAGTTCCCAGCTCCTGACTTTTGAGTGCATTTTAGGGGAATGAACTAGCAGATGGGAGATCTCTGTCTGCTTTTCAAAACAAAATAAATGAAAATTTAATAATTTGTAGGATTATTTTATAAGCTTCATCTTTCATTCAGATATACAAATATAACCATGAATAAAATTAGTATTTTTCAACTCCCATAAATCATTAAGATTCTCCAATAATCTCTTTGAAGGTTCAGTAATAAAGTGTAAGAGGAGATGGGGGCCAGTGCTGTGGCATAGCAGGTAAAGCTGCTGCCTGCAGTGCTGGCCTCCCATGTGGGCACTGGTTTGAGTCCAGGCTGCTCCTTTTTTCAATCCAGCTCTCTGCTATGGCCTAGGAAAGCAGCAGAAGATGGCCCAGGTCCTTCAGCCCCTGCACCCATGTGGGAGACCTGGAAGAAGCTCCTGGCTCCTGGCTTCGGATTAGCCCAGCTCTGGCCATTGCTGCCATTTGGGCAGTGAACCAGCAGATGGAAGACCTCTCTCTTTCTCTCTGCCCCTGCCTCTCTGTAACTCTGCCTTTCAAATAAATAAATAAATAAATCCTTTTTTAAAACAAAAAGAGAATAAGTGTTCACTTAGGTGGGAGAAATAATAGACAAGGAGAACTTTTTTAAAATTACATTTTTAGATTCAAATATATCATTTAAACTTAAAGTGGCTATTTAAAAAAAGATATGTTAATTTTTTTTTGATGAAAAAACTATTTAAAACCAGAGAGGAATAGTTACCAGAGGCATGCTATTCTCCTAGATTAAAGGACTTAATGTCATAAAGATGTGAGTCTTCTTGAAGTACTTCATCATTTTAGTGCAATTCCAATCCAAATCATGTCATGTTATGACAGAGTTTCTAAAATTAACCTGGAAAAAGCCGCCGAAGAGAGTAGCCAAGATAAGTCTGTAAAAAAGTAAGATTTTCTTCCCCTACTGAATACCTGAATGTTCTACAGAACATGCTAGTATCAAGAGTGTGCTACTGGGGTTTGATGTGAAAAACAGATCCAGAACTGTGCCCTGGTGTGAATGATTTAATATACAATAACCACACTGGAAGTAGTGGGGAAAGGTAGGGATATTTACTAAAGGAGGAAAATTGGTGAATGATTTTGGAAAAAACATGGGTCTTCACTTTGTGTTTCTCATTAAAATAAATTCTAGGCATATTAAACAGTTAAATATTCAATAAACAAACTGTGATGTTAGTTTTATCTCCCTCATTGTTGGGTGTTCTTTCACAGCACTTATCACTCTCCGACATATTTATTTGTTTACTCTTCCCTTTGCTTCCTTAAGCTCAAAAAATGAAGTTTTCTCTTTCTGCTACTGCTTTATCCTCAGGACTGAAAGATACGGCTAGTGCACAGGAGATGTTTAATAAATGTTTCAAATAAACGAATTTAAACAACAAAAAGGGACAATGGGAAAAGAAAGCTTTCTTGTAAACTGAGCATATGTAATTTTGAAGTGAAAATAACAACAACAATCTACAAAGAAAGTGAATGGTCTTTGCCCACACTTCGTACTTCATGCCTTTTTAAAAATTATTTGTTTATTTTAAAGGCAGAGTTTTTTTTAATTTAAATAAAATTATTTGTTTATTTTACAGATAGAGGGAGAGACAGAGATCTTCCATCTGTTGGTTCACTCCCCAAATGTCAGGGGCCACTGGGCCAGGCTGAAGCCAGGAGTCTGAAACTCCATCCAGGTCTCCCACATGGATGGCAGGGACCCAAGTACTTGGGTCACCTTCCATTGCTTTCTCAGGTGCATTAGCAGGAAGCTGGATCAGAGCTGGAGCAGCCAGGGCTCATCTGGTACCCAAATTGGATGGCAGCATCACAGGTGCTGGTTTAACCTGCTGCACCACAACCAGCCCTGATTGCTGCTTTCAAGATCTACAGACATCACATTTTGCTTTATGATTTTTAACTTTCACTTATTTCTTTTCATTCATTTGAAAGCCAGACACACACACACACACACACACACACACAGAATGAGAGAGAGAGAGAGAGAGAGAGAGATCTCCCATCCACTGGTTCACCCCCAAATGCCTACAGTAGCTGAGGCTGGGCCAGGCTGAATACAGGAGCACAAAATTCAGTCCTGGTCTGCCACCTCAATGGCTGGACCCAACTACTTGCTGCCTCCCAGGGTGCACATCAGCAGGAAGCTGGAATCAGGAGCAAAGTTAGGCACACCAACATGGAAGATACCAGCATCTGAAGGGCATCTTAACCACTACACCAAATGCCCACCCCATATTTTCTTTAAACAGACGAGTCAGATTCATTGCTGATAAAAAGGGGAGAAATAGAGATCCAGTCTTACACTTTCCCACAACCATTTTTCAGATTTTTTTCACTGTCACACTCTCCTCAGCATGCCATTTCATTCCACACTAAGCTTGCCATGTCCGTTATCCTTTCTTCAATTAGAATGACTCTGCACACCTTTCTCTGAATGGAGGAGAGAACTTCCACTTTAATTATGGCCTTGTCTAAATAGGGTCAGAGTTTGTGAACTCAAGAGCCTTCCATAGCCTTGGCAGCTCATGACAAGAGCCTTGGGTGATTACTGACATCATAAACAAGAGTGTCAATTGTTAAATCAACAACAGGAGTCACTGTGCACTTGCTCCCCATGTAGGATCTCTGTCCTTAATGTGTTGTAGTATGTGAACTAACAGTAAAACTACTACTCAGTACTTTATATTTTGTGTGTCTGTGGGTGCAGTCTGTTGAAATCTTTACTTAGTATATACTAAGTTGATCTTCTGTATGTAAAGATAATTAAAAATGAATCTTAATGAAGAATGGGATGGGAGAGTGTGTAAGAGATGGGATGGTTTGCAGGTGGGAGGGTGGTTATGGGGGGGGGAGGAGAACTGCTATAATCCAAAAGTTGTACTTTTGAAATTTATATTTATTAAATAAAAGTTTTCTATAAAACTTATAAAGAAAGGTTAAAAATAAAAGGACAAATAATGTGTTCAAACACTAAAAGAAAGCTGATGTAATTTTACTAACATTAGGGGAATGAAACACCTTGAGACAAAAAAAGTTACTAGAAATAAAGAGATATTTCATTAAAAAAGAATGACCCTGCATATTTCTAATGTGTGGGCATCACATTATATCCGCTTCATTCTTGTCTCGGGTTTGACCTCACTTCCTCATGCATGCATTAAAATCCTGCAGAGTTCTGTTTCCTTTTACGATTTATTTATTTATTTGAAAGGCAGTGTTACACAGAGAGAGAGGACAGACAGAGAGATCTTTTTCATTTGCTGGCTCGCTCCCCAAATGGCCACAACAGCCGGGGCTTGGCCAAGTAGGAGCCAGGGTCCAGGAGCTTCTTCCGGGTCTCCCATGTGGGTGCAGGGGCCCAAGTGCTAGTGCCATCCTTTGCTGCTTTCCCAGGAGCATTAACAGGGAGCTGGATCAGAACTGGAGTAGCCAGACTCAAACCATATGGGATACTGGCACTGCAGACCACGGCTTAATCTGCTGTACTACAGTGCCAGCCCCCAAGTCTGCAGAGTTCTAAGCATGAGAGCATGAGACAGATATCTGTTGTCTTTCAGGGATTCTGCATAATTTGATAAACCTCTTTCAAAACATCCACAAGAGGTATAAACATGTTGCAGCAAAAAACCTCATCCTTTCTTTGTATCACAAACTTTGTGGAGGAAACAAAATTGGACCTACCGAGGGTGGGGTCGTATTCCCAGATGAAGCGTTTGGTCAGAAATCTCACTACAAGAGCTGTGGAAGAAAAGAGCAATGTTTCAAACACATTTGTCTATTTGCTTAGGATTCTTACCCTTCTGAAGAAAGAAGAACAAGCCAGGCAACTTTACATACATTTTATATTTCCTTTCTATATAAACCCAATAAACTTGTTATTTTTATTCAAATACTTTTTCAATTTTATATCGTGGCCCAAAAACTGGTATCATGTTTTAACAGGTTTAATGAACAGCTTAGATTTGTTTACAGAGTTAAAAAGAAACAAACAATGTGTAATGCTTACATATAAAAATTTCAGCAAAACAAATTCACATACAAGGTGTCACAATGTAAGTAGCCAAAGTTTGAATGTTGACAAGCATTGACAAAAGGGAGTTTAAAATGTGATGATTTTCACTGCCATGCAAAGATCACTAGCTATAATCTATATTATAAAAAGTAGACATTCAAAATTAAGGATTTTATTAGGAATTCATTAAACCTCATCAGCGGTATCACTGATGAGATTATTAGAGTCAGGTTCTGGGACCCTTGTAGCACTCGAATGAGCTCCTCAATGCTCATTTCATCCCTATGAGGCGGGCATCATCATGGTCCCCGGATTTCAGATAAGGAAACCGAGCATTGAGTGTTAATTTACCTGAACTCATCAAGCTGTTAGTGGCCAAGTCAGATCTGAATCCATGAAGTCTTTTTACAATGCCTACAGTTTACCCATTGTACCAAACTGAATTTAAGTCCTAGACCACCTGGATAATATTGACCAGATGGGTTAGAGAAAGGGAAGAGCTATGGAATAGGTGTATTCTGCCAGAAATTTCTGTTCTCAGAAATTGATGGGACATATTCTGAATTCTGCCTATACTTATCACTGACAACAGTGGTTTTTAATCTTTTTTAAATTATAGAGGCTGGTATCACACTGTAAAAGTAGGGTGAATGTATTGGCTCATTTTCCTGGAAAAATGTGTATTCATACAATTTGACATAATTTCAGCAGGCTCATATGAGCCCCCAGTAGTCCTGGATGGTCTCCCTGAGATCCCATTGACCTTAACCAAAGAACCATTGCCAATCATACTTTGTTGGTTATTTTCACTGAAATGCCCCAAATGTGTAGCCAAAAAATAATTCCTTGAAGAAGTAAAATTAATTGAAGGTAATTATCAGTTTTTGTCATCACTTTTAGGATCAACAGACCTGTATCCCTCCCACCCAACATGCTGTATGAGAGATCACAGTGAAAACTGCCATGAGGACTTTGTAACAAAGATGGCAGACATATGTGGCTTGGTTACTGATGACTGGAGAGTGCAAGCAGCCGTGTTCTTCCTAATGACAGAGTGGGATGCTGGAGGTGAGCCACAACATTTGCAGAGCCTAAAGCAGCAAGGTCACTGACCGTCTCATCCTTCCCACAGTGAACACACTTGTGAGCTCCTCCTCAGGCTGTCACTGTGCACACTCCCGGGACTGCACGCACGATGCAGTCATCACCAGACAGAAAGCTTTGTTTTTAGTCATGTTGATAGACATAACTGCCTGTGGGAACTCAGCAATTTTCACTTTTTGTTAGAATACATAGTATGAATTTTACAGGTCACAACCTTGAAAAAGTTATTATTTAGTGTTATCAAGAAATGAACTACCAAAATGAACTGAATTTCTTTTATATTAATGAAGTTGAAGTTCCCCAATTCCAAAACCATTTAAACTTTGTTTCCCCAAATCTTTCTTTTTTTTTTTTTTAAGATTTATTTATTTACTTGAAAGTCAGAGTTACACAGAGAGGAGAGAGAGAGAGAAAGAGAGAGAGAGAGGTCCTCTGTCCACTGGTTCACTCCCCAGATGGCTGCAAGAGCCAGAGCTGTGCGAGTCCAAAGCCAGGAGCCAGGCGCTCTTCCGGGTCTCCCACATGGGTGCAGGGGCTCAAGGACTTGGGCCATCTTCTACTGCTTTCCCAGGCCATAGCAGGGAGCTGGATTGGAAGTGGAGCAGCCAGGACTTGAACCAGCGCCCATATGGGATGCCAGCACTGCAGGCAGCAGCTTTACCTGCTACGCCACAGTGCTGGTCCTTCCCCAAATCTTTCTAAAATATATTAGATATACCATTGTCTTTTAAAAACACATATATTGAATATATCTGAATCATTAAAAAATGTTTGGATCTTAATGAAGATCCTTGAAAAGTGACCTGGGCAGTTATATGGCAATGTTTTTGGAAAGTGTAGAGTGGATGAGTCAAGACAATTCTAGAGTGTTGGAGTTTCTGAGTTTCTCAAGCTTTTGCATGAATGGATAGACAGACATATTTTTCTTCCCTCACATTACATAACTGCTTCCTTTCGCTGCGGTCACTAAGACTATCGCTAACAGCCCATTTATTTCCATTTTATCTTTACTATGCCAAAGACTGCTAAGTCATAGTAAGTGTCTTGTTAGAATTTTGTCTCCTATAAGAGTAAATTAGCTCTGAGGTTTGATCCTAAGGAACCACTTCTATTAATATGAGCACCATTTTGAGACATTGTGTTTGTTGTTGCCAAATTCTTCCTGCTAATTTCTGGATAACTGGCTCAGTTTCATGTATCCAGCAAGAGTGTGTGACTGGGCTCAATCCGTGAAATCAAACTAAATATTGTTGATGTTCTGTTGTTCTCTTTTTTAAGATTTATTTACTTATTTGAAAGAGTAAGAGAAGGAGATAGACAGAATCTTCCATCTACTGGTTCACTCCCCAGATAGCCTCAATAGCTGGGACTGAAACAAGCTGAAGGCAGGAACCTAGAGCTTCTTCCAGGTCCTCCGTTTGGGGGCAGGGGCCCAAACACTTGAGCCATCCTCCACTGCTTTTCCCAGGCCATTAGCAGGGAGATGGATTGGAAGTGAAACAGCCAGGACACAAACGGGCACCCATAGGAGATGCTTTAACTGCTACACCACAGTGCTGGCCCCAGTGTTCTTTTTAAAGAGACATACATAGTTGGCTTTTTTCTTTTAAGATTTATTTGTGTATTTATTTGAGAGGTAGAGTTACAGACAGAGGGAGAGACAGAAAGGTCTTCCTTCCGTTGCTTCACTCCCCAAATGGCCACAACAGCTAGAGCTCCACCCATCCGAAGCCAGGAGCCAGGCGCTTCTTCCTGGTCTCCCACGTGCGTGCAGGGGCCCAAGGACTTGGGCCATCTTCTACTGTTTTCCCAGGCCATAACAGAGAGCTAGATTGGAAGTGGAGCAGCCGGAACTAGAACCGGTGCCCATACGGGATGCCAGCGCCACAGGCGGAAGATTAACTTACTGCGCTACAGTGCCGATCCCCATAGTTGGCTTTTTAAACAATAGAATCACACATTTAAATCTCAATCTATTTCAAATTTACTAAAAAATATCTCAAAGTGTTTTGAAATATCAACAGCTTAGATGTACATTCTTTGAAGTTTTTTCAATCTCCTCTCACAGATTCTTCACGGAAAAGACAAATGCATTTTACATATTTAGGTTTCCAGTAATAGTTTAATAATAATTATTAGTCTAAAGAATGAAAATAGTAGTTTTGCACCTGTGGATATGTTGTGTGTTAAAGGCTCTATTGTTGTTGTTGTTGTTTTAAGATTTATTTATTTATTTGAAAGAGTTACACAGAGAGAGGAGAGGCAAAGAGAGAGAGAGGGAGGTCTTCCATCCAATGGTTCACTCCCCAGTTGGCCGCAATAGCTGGAGCTGTGCTGATCCAAAGCCAGGAGCCAGGAGCTTCTTCCAGGTCTCCCACACAGGTGCAGGGGCCCAAGGACTTGGACCACCTTCTATTGCTTTCCCAGGCCATAGCAGAGAGCTGGATGGGAAGTGGAGCAGCCAGGTCTCGAACCGGCACCCATATGGGATCCAGCGCTTCAGGCCAGGGCATTATTAACCCACTGCACCACAGCACCGGCCCCTCTATTGTTGCTTAAATGGTGTCTGAGGTGCTTAGGTGACATCTGTCATTTACTGATACAATCATCATACTTCATCAGTATTATTTAGCTTTGAGTTTTACTACAATCTTATTATGGAATAAAGTTTCATCTGAGATATATTCCATCACCTCTCATCTCCTTCCTGCTATGGTTCTTATTCAGTAGCTTTGCCTGTTGACACTACAATTGCCTCCTTCGTGGTTGGTCTTCTTGTACTGTGTCTACACAACCTCTTAGACTACTTTCACACAGCAGCCAATGGTTCTGTTAAAACATAATCCACCTCAGGTTATGTCTTTGCCCAAGTTTCTCCCTGCCCTCATCTTATTGACCAAATACTTCATGAGTGCCAAGTTCTGTTCTACATAACTGAAATAAGCTAGAAAAAAAATTCAGATAAGAAGCCCTTGGCCTTATGGAGCTTACTGTCTACTAGAAAGAGACAGATTAAAAATTAAAATAATAAATAAATTATATAATATTTTAGAAGTGCTAAGTGTTCTGGGATAAAAGAAATACAGCAGATTATGGAGGGTTTGGTATTGAGGGACAAGGACACGAGAGTTATTATTTAAAATAGTGCCATCAGGGTAATCCTTTTTGACAAGGTGATGGTTGAAAGTTTTGAAGGAAGATATTTGGAGTAGTAATTTCCCAGGTATAGGGAACTACTGCAAAGACCCCAAGGCATGAACGTGCACTTGGGATGATCAAGGAACACTAATCAGGCCAGTGTGGCTAGTGCTGAACAGTGAATGTAACAGGAGATGAGATCATTTCCTACACTGCTCCAGTCTCCTCAAATTCATTCCTGCTACTATTGTTAACACTGCAGTTACTACTTGCTATGTTTTGAATGTCTCTACCAAAACTCCTATTGAAATTTAATCCTCAGTGTGATGAATGAAGAAGGCAGAAACTTAATCTGACCACGGTACTTAGAGGTCACAGCTTTGGGAGATAATTAGAATTAGGTAAGGTGTTCAGGTTGGGACACTCATAATTGAAAACTGGTAGCCTTATCTCAACAGGAAGAGAGACCAGAAGGCTCATGTGCATCTACCTTTTGGCATCTTGGAGTTCTTCCAGCAAGTAAGCTGCTGCCAGAAGAGGACCCTAGACCTTGAACCAGAACCATGAGCCAAAATCTTTGTAACTTACCCAGTCTATGGTACTGTGATGTCAGTAACAGCAGAGGACTAAGCTCACTACCACTAACAATGATGATCAAAGTAACAAAAGCAACTACAACATTGACCTATTTCTTTATTAGTTTTATGGTTTAGAATGCATGTGCTGTAAGGACATGGAATTAGTTTCTAATATCTAGAATAGTGCCTGGCTCACAGTAGACTGAAAAATACTTATTGAAAAAGACGGATCAATCCATGTTATTGTTTACTCTTATTTAACAGTTAAATGACAGCTTACATTGAAGATGGAAGGAAATTAACCCAAGAGAGGTCACAACAGAACCATGTCACATATCCATAATGCTTTTCTTAAAAGGCTACACAAATACACAATGTGAAATACCTTATAATTGTTACTTCATGATCCATATGCCAAAAGTACTTCCATGGTTTATTAAAAAGTTTACTATAATGATGGATCTAATTTTCTTTTGAATCCTTACATTCTCCTGACCAATTATCCTGAGTAAAATTTTTCTTTTGAAGTAAAAGAGTGACATTGATAATATTTACTTCCACCAAGAGATTGATCTAAGGTCTTGTTCCTTCAGAAGTTTTAATGTATGACATATTTTATCAGTTACATTTAAGTCACTACATTCCAAAATATTTTGTTTTCATCCCATTCCCAAAACCTGTACCTTTCCATTGAATAAGCCAACCAGTGGTTAATTTAGGGAAGAACGTTTTCCTCCTTTTGCCTAATTTATAACCTACTTGGATAATTCTTCATCGTATGTTATTCATTTTTAATATTGCTGGCACCATAAATTTCATGCTATTAAGGAAAGTTGGTTTATAACAAAATGGAAAGTACTGTAAGTAGAATTTATTCCAAGGAAATATTTTAAAAGTCACTTAATGCAATAATTCAGTGGGATGATATTCCATTCATAAGTGAAAGCTAAAAGGCAAAATTGCTACATTAAAATAGTCATGCTATTTCTAGGGATTAATAAGCCTGGGCTGGTTACTCAAAATAATTCCTGAGTCATTATCACAAAGAAGCACCAGAAGTGCCAGTTTTTGTGATTGAAATAATATTTTTAAATGAAAACAGATTAGATATGATTTGTAGAGCTAGTCAAGCTTAGAAAGAGAAGTAGTTTTTGTGTGTGTGTGTGTGTGTGTGTGTTTTTTTTTTTTTTTTTTTTTTGACAGGCAGAGTGGACAGTGAGAGAGAGAGACAGAGAGAAAGATATTCCTTTGCCGTTGGTTCACCCTCCAATGGCCGCCACGGCTGGCGCACTGCGGCCGACGCACCGCGCTGATCTGAAGGCAGGAGCCAGGTGCTTCTCCTGGTCTCCCATGGGGTGCAGGGCCCAAGCACTTGGGCCATCCTCCACTGCACTCCCTGGCCACAGCAGAGAGCTGGCCTGGAAGAGGGGCAACCGGGACAGAATCCGGTGCCCCGACCGGGACTAGAACCCAGTGTGCCGGCGCCGCTAGGTGGAGGATTAGCCTATTGAGCCACGGCGCCGGCCGAGAAGTAGTTTTTAAGTTAAATGAAAATTAACACGCATTGCCACAGTCTGAATAGGATTTGGCTTTTGAACTCATGCAGGACATTAAATCCCAAAGTCCTAAGTTAATGATACTATGAGAGTGGAAACTTAATCCCACTGGGAATTGGACTAAGTGGAGGTCCTTGGGTCAGGCCTTTGGAAGATAGTTCTCACAAGAGGGTTGGTTCATCATGTGATCTTCCTTCATAGGCCCTCATCAGAGGCCAAACTGCTGGGAATGTCTGATCCAGGGCTTGAATCTCCAAACTGTGAGCTAAAATAAACCTCTCCTTCCTTCATAAGTAGCTTGTCTCACGGATTTTATTTTAGCAATGAAATACTGATGTACACACAATTGTCCTATATTCTAAAAAAATTTGAGACATATTCAATAGAGATACACAGAACTCTCAAATGTTACTTTTTCAGCTCTGAAATATATACTCTGAAAATATATTATGTCATTAGCTTTTGCCTACACAATTCATGAAATGAACTGATTATTAATGGCTATATTACAATTGTTTTGTAAGAGGATTAAGTACACATGACCTCCTAAACAGCTATGATAGCTTTTTTCTGTAGGTTTCCAGGTACACTGCTGTTGCTATTTAACAAATCCACCCCCTTCAACTCAATAATGCACAACAATGAGTATTTATTACAGGGCATCTGAAAGGATTATCATGTACTTCTGGAACTATGGTCAGCTGACTGTATTGAAAAAAATCCAGCTAAAAGTGTTTAAAATGGCCAGTTCAGGTTGTTTGGTATGAAAAAGAATTTCTGGTTCAAATGAGTGTTTCAAGGAATCCTATACATCACTTTTATATCATGAATACCTTATCACTGTTGCTTGAAGTCCTAGGAACACACCCAGTTAAAAATCATTGATTTCATGCACACTTTAACACAGTACTGTCTCCTATATTCATGTTATAATGATGGGTTTTTCTTAGGCAACTTTTAAAAAAATTGTTTGAGAAGCAGGGAGACAGAGCTCTCATCTGCAGATTTACTCCCCAAATGCCCACAAGTGGCTAAGGGTTGGGCCAGGCCAAAGCTGGGAACTGCAAACATCTAATATGGGGGTTAGGGATCCAATCACTTGAGCCATCACTTGCTATCTCTTAGAGTATGCTTTAGCTTGAAACTGCAATTGAGAGCCAGTGCCAGATACGAAACCCAGACACTCTGATAGGGAATTTGGGGGTATTAATCACTTGTAACCTCTAGGCCAAATGTCTGCCCGGTCTTCACCTATTTTTTAAGCTATTTATATTGTTTTCATTGTGTATCCTGTAGGAGTTTTATAAGAAAAAATGTGGTTACTTTTACATATTGGAACAAATAATGGAATATTTTCAATGGCCTTGCACAAGAGTTTACTAAGGTTAGGTAAATTCTATCATGAATAATTTTAAATCCTATGTGAAAACAAGCAGAAGTTTTTGTTATATAGAAAGACAGCAAATGTGGCTAAAATTCACACAACTGTTGTCTATTATGGGTTCTGGTAAGTCCATTCACCACTTGTTATTTTGATTTTTTTAACCACACTAATTTATAGCCAAAATGCTCATTGTTTAAAAGTTACAGATATTAAAGTATAAAAACTAAATGAGGCCGGGGCCGCAGCTCACTAGGCTAATCCTCTGCCTTGCGGCGCCGGCACACTGGGTTCTAGTCCCGGTCGGGGCGCTAGATTCTGCCCTGGTTGCCCCTCTTCCAGGCCAGCTCTCTGCTGTGGCCAGGGAGTGCAGTGGAGGATGGCCCAAGTGCTTGGGCCCTGCACCCCATGGGAGACCAGGAGAAGTACCTGGCTCCTGCCATTGGATCAGCCCGGTGCGCTGGCCGCAGCGCGCCAGCCACGGTGGCCATTGGAGGGTGAACCAATGGCAAAAGGAAGACCTTTCTCGCTGTCTCTCTCTCTCACTGTCCACTCTGCCTGTCAAAAACAAAACAAAACAAAACAAAACACTAAATGAAGTCATTAAATAAGTTTACATATTATACCATGTGTGAAACTTTTCAAAATTAGGATGTAACCAGGAGGCAAGAGGCACTCATCCCCTCTTCTGCCCCTTCCTTTTTCACTTTATTATTGCATTTACAGTATAATTACTTGACCTTAATGCCAGTAAAAACCAGGAAGCAGTTTCGCATATTACCAAGCTCACATCATTTCCAAAATCAACAGTAAACTGCTTTCAGTCTGCATGTTACAATCTCTAGTTAAAATGGCATAGTAAATACAGTAAGTATTAAAAAATGAAGAAAAAGAGAAGGATGAGGGGGTTTAAACCCACTTGGGAATTTTTTACTCAGTTAACTAAGCACAACTTTAATTTAAATATCATAAACATTATAATGGGAAAAAAGTTTAAAAATAAGCAATAGTGTTTTTATGCCCTTTATTTATTGAGTGTGCATTAAATGAGGCCAGGCACTATGCTCAATCTTTGCATAAATATCTTTACTTTTCACTGCCTTATAGCACAGAAGATACGGTTATGATGTGGGTGTGGATGATGAACAATTATCGGTGAGTAAACTGAAGTCCAAACTGTTGACTTTTCTCCCTGAAACATGAACCCACTTGGTGTGGCTACAGGATCCACATTCTGTCAGGCCATCACCCAGATTCGTTTAGTGCAATCTCATCTGTCTAAGAGATGAGGAATTTATAATCAGAGAGCTTTGGGGTCTTACTGGTGTGCTCCTTTGTGGTTTCTATCCCTTAAATGTGAACATTGTCAAGGAGAATGGTATACATACTTAGAATTTGGAGGCATTTTTTAAAGAATTATTTTTTTTTATTTATTTGAAAAACAGAGTTACAGAGAGAGGTAGAACCGGGGGGTGGGGGGTGGGGGGGGGAGAGGTTTTCCATCCACTGGTTCACTCCTCAAAGTACCACATGGCCAGGGCTGAGCTGATCTTAAGCCAGAAGCCAGGAGCTTCTTCCAGGTCTCCCATGCCGGTACAGGGACCCAAGGACTTGGGCTATCTTCTACTGCTTTCCCAGGCCATAGAAGAAAGCTGGATTGGAAGAAGAGCAGCTGGGACTTGAACTGGTGCCCATACAGGACTCCGGTGCTGCAGGCTGGGGTTTTAACAGGCTGTGCCACACTGCTGGCCCCTGGGAGCATTTTTACACATTCCTCCATACATTCTCCCGATGTGATAGAGACACGTTGGTTAGTCTTGCTCAATGCTGACTTTTTGTTTTGTTTTTGCCTTACCAAAGACCAGAATCAAAACCCTGGTGAGAAAGAAACCTGCAATGTCTCCAGAGAAAAGTGATTTCTAAACAGAAACTTCTGAACATTTATAACCTTTCTTTTATTGCCTCAGTGTGGAGCACTGACATCATGCCTTTAATTTTGCAACCCATCTGCACTCACGCATACATTGATAATGTAATTATGCCCATGGTACCATTTTACTTCATCAGTGTAATTTAGTTGCCTTTATGTTTCTCTCTGGGTTTATTATTTCAAGTATAGTATATGAATCATTGCACATTTGGGATACTCCATAAATGCTTTTGGGCTGATGCTGTTTTAATGTAGTACCCTTAAAATTCCAAATAAGCTCATAACTAGTTAAAATATGAAATAGGTAGCCCAAAATGCAATGAAATCAAAGAAAGGGGGAAAGGCATTCTTAGAATGCAATAGGCTTATAAATAATGTTACATTTAACAAATAGAATATCTAAGTGAGGAAATATCGGTTTTCCCCGACCTTGCCAAGAAATTAATCACTCCCTATGTGACATAAAACTGTCAATTGTTTCTTCGCTGTTAAAGCTTGTGTACAACTACTTTGTAAATATTCATTTATATTATAGTTCTGTGTGTATTATATTTGTGAGTGATCAAAGGCCAGAGAATAAATCTTCTTTGTCTTTCTCCAGTGACTGGCATGATGCCTGAGACATGACATGTGCTTAATAAATATTTGAAAAAGTTAAATTAAGTTAAAATTTATATAAAATTATTTGGCTCTCATATTACTATTGGATTTGAGTGTATACTCTAGTGTATTCTTTTTTGTGTGTGCATTCTTTTAAGATTAACTAACTTACTAATTAATTAATTAGAAAAGCAGAGTGACAGAAAGAGACAGAGAGAAGGAGAGACAGAGAGGCAAATATTCTAACTGCTGGTTCACTTCCCAAGTTTCCAAAACAACCAGGCTTAGGCCAGGCCAAGTCCAAGAGTCAGAAACTCCATCCAGGTCTCACATGTGAGTGGTAGGAACCCAAGTACTTGGGCCATCATCTGCTGCCTCATAGGCACAGTACCAGGAAGCTGGATCAAGAGTGAACCTACTCTCTGATATGGGTTATGGACGTCCCAAGCACTGGCTTAACCTGCTGTACCACACCTGGCCCTGGTGTATTTCTGTTGTTTAACAATTCTGTTCTATAGAGTGGAACTTATATTTCTTGAAGGTACATCAGCCATTCCTCAGTTTCAAGGCCTGGTGCAGATGATCATCTGGTCAATCTGCATTGCAAATTTGATTGACAGGAAGGCAGGACCCATCATGCCTTTTCTTATAAGCAGAGAGGGACTACCATCCTGGCCCTCACATTATCATTAAGTCTAAATTTAACTCCAACCTCTTAAGTGGTCAAAAGACTTCAGAGAACTAAAAATGAACAGGACTCACATAAATAGTGGGTCTCTTTAAATTTGCAGAGATGGCTTATTGTGGAATAAATTCAGTTGGTGGAACCAAGTATTCATTCATTAACCGTATCAACTGTAGGTCAAAGTATATATAATCTTGGGATGTGCCATTAGATAGGTTTTAGCTTTGTTTTAAACAATATTAATGAGACTTCTAAATTGTTAAATATCAAAGGAATTTTTAAGCATATATCAAAAACCAACCACAACTTTCTCATAAAGACTTTTAAAAGTAGAAATTAAATGTTTTCAACTATATACATAAAAAACAAGAGAAATCTGTTTAGAGAGCAGTTAAGTCACATAACTGAGATCACATTATTTTATTAAGCTTAAAACACATGTTTTTTCCAAAATAAATGCCACTATGTTTTAATATTTCTATGTTATGATTTGCAAGATTGAATTTTTGCACATGAGGATACACCTTATGAAAAAGCTTGCTTTGAGAACCACACATTTGGTGCAAGATTAGATTTCCCCTTCTTTACTGGGGAGAATATCCATGACCACAGACTATGGCAACACAGAAAAATAATATAAATTTCAAGCAGTAAAAAGAAACTTTTAGGCGTCGGCACTGTGGCACAGTGGGTTAAAGCCCCGACCTGCAGCCCCAGCATCCCATATGGGCACTGGTTCGAGTACCGGCTGCTCCATTTCCAATCCCGCTCTCTGCTGGGGCCTGGAAAAAGCAGTGGAAAATGGCCTAAGTCCTTGGGGCCCTGCATCCATGTGGGAGACCCAGAAGAAGCTCCTGGCTCCTGGCTTCAGGTCAGCTCAGCTCTGGCCGTTGTGGTCATTTGGGGAGTGAACCAGCAGATGGAAGACCTCTCTCTCTCTTTCTCTCTCTCTGGCTCTACCTCTCTCTGTAACTCTTTCAAATAAATAAAATAAAGCTTTAAAAAAAACTTTGAGGTGAATTAGAATTTTGTCTTTTTACTTTTCAAAATATCTTTAAGGATGTATCAAATGAGAAAAACAACAAATATGTGATGATGCAGACATAAAGTAATATATGATAAGCAACTCTCTCCTTAATTGTTCTCTCAGTCATTAACAAGTTCACTCTTTCAACAACAACAAATAGAGTATCAGGAACCATTTTCACAATGTGGAAGAAAGCAAAACAGCAACATATTGTTCCCAAACCTCAGGAGTCGAGAGTCTGCCCCTTTGCATGCCCCAGGAGCAATAAAGAGTGGGAAATTTATAATCTAATTTAAGTACTGATGGGAAACCTAGCATTCTTATTGCAGGGACTGGGAAGAAGGAAGGTCAGACTCGGGCTAGCTTAATACAACATAGTCTGTGAGAAGGAGCAAAACTGGTGCTTTCTTGAGGAGAAATGCTATAATAGGCAAAATCGGAGTAACACAACGTTTCAACCCCATGCCTGCCCCTGTTCCTGCTTACATGAGAGAACAAACCAGAGGACCTATATAAAACAGAAGAGGCAGTTCTGTTTAACCTTCTTCCCTCCTTCCTCTGGATGTCTCAACCTCCTGGCAAATCAAACCTTCGAATTAAGTTTCCTTTTCTTCCACCCCTGGGTCTTTCCTCAACCCCCAACCCCCAAGTCCATGTTCCTCTTTTCAGCAGTCCTCTCTTTTCTGTGACTTCACTGGCTCCTCCAAGAATCATGGTCATCACGCCTCAGGAGGAGTCAAGCACACATAGCCCACAGGTGAGCCCAGTTCAAGTCAGCTTTGGCTTAACTGTTGCCCGTGATAGCTGAGATCTTGAGTAGGCGAGTTTGGAATCGCAGGACTAGAGGCTAAATGCCCTCTCTGAACTGAGGAGCTGTAGTGGACGGAGATGGAAATAAAGCTGGACAGGCAATGGAAGTATAAAAGAAAAATAATGGGATACCTACAGAGGAGCAGATCAAATTGATTTACAGAATTCCCATAATGCCAGAGGTTTTAGAGTAAACTCTAAGCTCCTCAACGTGACATAAACATTCCTTTGTAGTCTAGGCTCAAAGAACCTCTCAATCTGTCCCTTACATAGCTTTATCCACACACTACACACCCTGAGTTACCTGTGATTCCTCACTGAAGTAGGCACTCTCGTGTCTGGACCTTTGACATGATTGCTCTCTGCTTGGAATGCTCTTCCTAAATTAGTGAGCTTCAAAAGGAAGAACATGAGAGAGAGAGAGAGAGAGAGAGAGAGGGAATGAGAGAGATGGAGAGGAAGGAAGACTCAGAAAATTGTGTCATTTGAAATGTCAGATTTTAAAGAGAGACTCGGAACAAAGATCTGTCCACAAAAATCAAACTTCAGATATATTTACTGATAACTTAATTTGATAATTTTCAAATGCATATTCACTTGAACATCACATCACATCATGTCTTTCTCTCCTGTCCACATAAGTGTGTTTCACATACGTTCACTGAATCAATAAATATTTATTGAGCACTGTGCAAGGTACCAGCAAGACTGGGAAAATTCCCAAGGAAAGATACTAGAAATTATTTCACATTGGAGCTAGATTGTGAGCTGAGGCTTGGATGAGGTCAAGCTCACTTATTTAGGAAGAACATTCCAAGCAAAGAGAAATCATGTCAGTGGCCTAGACACAGGAGGGTCTGGTTCAGTGAGAAACCATGTGGGGCTCAGGGCAGGTAGTGAGAATCAGAGCCATAGAGAGGACAAGACGTGAGGTTCTTTGAGCCCAGACTATTAAATAAGGCATCTGTTGCATCAAGGAACTTGGGATTTACTTTTAAGTCTATGAGCATTATAGGGATTCTCAGGAGAGAACAGCTCAGTTAGGATTTGGTCACCTACAAACATCTTCGTTGACTGCATGTGGAAAGTGAGGGAGAGGGATTAGTGTAAGGGTTCTAAATGGAGTGAAAACTGGGGTAGCATTATTCCTGGAGACAAAATGATGAGAAAAGGTGTTAAAAGTGAGTGATTTGGGACTTGAACATGTTGAACATGACATCAACAAAAATATCACGTAGAAAATTATCATCCATCCATCAGCCATCCACCCAGCACACATTCAACATGCATTTATTGAATGTCTATCATGTCCCAGGCACTGTCCCGTAGATAGCTGACATTATAGCCTGGAGCTAGAGGGGCTGATCCATGTCAGAATGCCCTTTCCTAGGTTAGGAGGTGCAGCGGTCATCTTTCGGGATGTCCCAGGTAACTAGTGTAAAGTAAGGAAGGGGACTTAGCTCAGAACCCCTATTTTCAGCTCCATTTCATGGTGGCTTCGTTGCACTCTGTGTTCTTGCCCACTTAAACTCTTCAAAAATTTTAGCGGGATAAAAATGAATTGATAAGGGGGCAAAAACCTGTTCATAGCTGTGGTTTCTGGAGCAGCCTCATTCCCCATCATTGTCACCTGCCTCCATGCTCTATTCCCTGTGAAGGTCAAAACAAACAGACACTGAAAACTCTTTAGCCCCATTAAAAATGGAAATTGAGCAATTTAATAGAAATTTAAAATGAACACAACAAAAGAAGCATGCTTTATTATGCCAGAAGTTAAAATGAGAAGTAAATTAGTTCCAGATGGGGTCCAGGAATTGCTTTTAAATTACTGTGTTTGCTTAAGCCTGAAAATTTTTGACTTGTCCTGCATTCTGACAAAAAAAAAAAAAAATCATTCTGCGAATTACAGAATAAATGCCTCTGTACACAGCATTTCTTATGGATAAATGGTGTAATCTTCAAGAACTAACAGAAAACACTGGTTTTTGAAAGTCTGGTCTTCGTAAGTCCTGAAAAATGAGTGATTCAGTTATGGAAATGGTCAGGTAGAGTTAATTTGACATTAGCAACTGAGTCTTATGATAACAAATGAGGACAGGGAAAAATGACTGAACCATGACTTACAATTCCAAACATGCTTATCAGTAAATAGAAAATTGGGACTTCTTGTAAGGAATGTAAAATTAAGAGAAAATTTGATTTTCTGGGGTGGGTGTTTGAACTAGCGCCTAAACCACCAGTTGGGATACCCACACCCGTATTGGAATGCCTAGATGTGAATCCTGGAACTGCTCCAATTCCAACTCCTGCTAATGTGCACCCTGGGAGGCAGCAGGGGATGGCACAAGTATTTGGGTCCTTGCCATCCACGTGGGAGACCTCGATTGAGTTCAAGATTCCCAGTTTTGGCATTTGGGGCAGTTGTGGGCATTTGGAGTGAACCAGCAGGTGGGAGTTAGCTGAGCTATCTGTTTGTCTATCTGTGTCTTTCACTTTCTCTGTCTCTAAAATAAATAGAAGTTAAGAAAATAATAAAAGAAAAATTTTAGTTTTCAAAAGAAAAATATCTTGCATGATTGAGTGGCAAGAAATTGCTGAATAATATAGATTGAAAATAGAAACAAGAAACAAATTTAGAATATGGTAATCAACTGATTTGATGTTATCTTTTCATTTGTCATCTTAATGGTTAGCAAATCAAAAGTTATGGCTTCTGTGACCAAGATTTGAAGCCAGTGTCAAGTAAGTTTAAAAGCACTATTTGTTTTCATTACAAGAGTGAGAATTAGGAAATAAATTACTAAGTTTCCCAAGCCAGAGCTTTTAATTTAATAATTTATAGTTTATAATATAATTATTTAAAAAATAACATTTTATACCAGGACATCATGCTTAAACAGAATTATCTGCAATTTTTTTTTAAGTTGTCAAGGGATCTGGATACAAAATTTAGATTTTTAATAAATTTTTCCTGAGAGAGAAAATACACATGATGTTAATTTCTAAATTTTTTCTATGCTTATATTAACACAGCACATAAGAAACTGACAGATGGAAACATTTGGACTTTATTGTGGACATAAAAGTGACTATCCCAGAGAAGCAGAGGAATATTTATAGTTTACCCTACTGAGTGTCCTCTTCTACAAAGATCCAAGGATCTTACATGTTACTCTACTCATTCATGTCCTTCTTTTCCAGCCTCATCTTGCTTTCTGTCTATGTGGACACAAATAATTTAATACACTGAGTGTAAGGTCTCTAGTGCTAGGACGGGGTAATCTTTTGTAATGGAGTGGGTCCATCTGCAGCTCTATCTCCACTCCGTGGCTAACTTTATAGTACCATGAAAGAAACAGAGCCTTCACAGGTCATAGTGTGTCCATAGAACTAGCACCTGGCAAAATAAGGGCATAACTGAAACTGTAAGTGGGCAATTAGCCTGGAAACGTGCCCTCATCATGAAGAGTTTATAAATGAAGCTAAGAAATTTCTTATTATGCTTAGTATGATGGGAAACCACTAAGCATAAATAGAAGGAAAGAGGACATGATCACCATTTCGTTTTATAAAAGTCACTGCTGTTTCATTGCCAAGATGAATTGGGGGAATTAGGTGATACTGGAGAGAGTCTAGGTAAGAAGCTATTTCAGCACTACAGAACAACAAAATCTCTCACCACTAGCCACATTTAATATTCCTCCTTGTCATTTCCTAGCTTGATAGCTTATTGCTTTTTTTTTCTGCACCACAATTAGTTTATCCAGTAAGTAACTGAAGAATTCCCCACTTTCAAGCAAGTATGTTCTGTCAATAAACATTCACATGTAGTATTGGTGTAGATATAGAAATCAAATAATTTAGGTAAATATTTAGGAGCACAATCATTGGATGGTAAGACTATGCCTGGTTTTATAAGAAACTGTCCAACTGTTTACCAAAGTGGCAGTACCATTTTGTATTCCTATCAGTAATGAGAGAGTTTTTATTGCTCCATATCTGCCAGTATTAGAATATAGAATTGCCAGGTTTTTTAAAAATTAGCCATTTTAATAAGCATTTATTCAATATTATATTGGCTATTCTGGTTCTTTTGCCTCTCCATATAAACTTTGAAGTTAATTTGTTGATATCCATAAAATAACCCCCTGGAATTTGATTTGGATTGCTTCAAATTCACAGATCAAGTTGGGAAGAACTGACATTTTGACAATATTGAGTCTTTCTATATACATGGACATGGGGTCTCTTACCATTTATTTATTTATTTTTTGAAAGTTTTGTAGTTTTCCTCATAGACATTACACATATTTTGTTAGATTTGATTCATATGTAAGTATTTCATCTTATGGGTGCTAATATAAATAATCTCTGTGTTTTCAATTTCAACACTGTTCTACTTGTTCATTGCTGTTATATAGGATTTCTAGTTCAGTTCCAATGTAGTTTGAGAGTAGACATTGCATTATACTCTTTGAAATTGGTTAAAGTAAGTATTATGGTCCAGAGGTTGGTCCATTTTTGGTTAATGTTCAATGTGAGCTAGAGGAGAATGTGTATTCTGCTGTTACTGGATGAAAATTTTATGAACAATCTATGTCTATGTCTAGGTTGTTTTGTTTTGTTTTGTTTTGTACATATGGACATTCCCTCATTCCAACATTGAAACTGTTGAAAAACTTATTTCTTTCTCCATTTTATTACCTTTTTCCCTTGGTCACAGACCAGATGAGATTGTTTGTGTAGGTCTACTTTTCAGTTTTTTATTTCTAGCCTTTCATCAGTATCATGTTGTATTGTTACTATAAGTAAGTCTTGAAGTCTGATAGTGACAATGATGGAATACATTTTTCATTGAATCTATTAAATTGAATCTACTAAATCTATAAAGTTGGAAAGAACTGATATCTTAATATTCAAATCCACGAACATGGAATATCACTCCATTTTATTTATATCTTCCTTGATTTCTTTCCTTAGACTTTCATGATTTTCCCAATATAAATCTCATAAATATTTTGTTAATTTTTAATTGTTAATAGTTTTAAATTTGTAAGTATTAATTTTCTATATGCTGTTTTAAATGGAATGTGCTTTTAATTTCAAATTCCATTTTTCAGGGGGCCAGCACTGTGGCCATGTTAAACATTTATAATTCATCATTTTGTTTGAAGATAAAACTGAATAATAGATCCTGCTATTGCTTAGTAATGTACCAATGATAGTTTAAATGCACAAAGCGATAGAAACAAGACTGGAATAAAATGATGGAAAATTGTAAAGTGAAAGTGAGAGATAATGTAGTGAAGCACTGACTTCAGACCTTTCAAGCAGACAAATTTCATATTTTCTTTTTATTTTTTTAATTTTTAATTTTTTTATTTTTTTGACAGGTAGAGTGGACAGTGAGAGAGAGAGAGAAAGGTCTTCCTTTGCCGTTGGTTCACCCTCCAATGGCCGCCGTGGCCAACGCGCTGCAGCCGGTGTACCGCGCTGATCTGATGGCAGGAGCCAGGTACTTCTCCTGGTCTCCCATGGGGTGCAGGGCCCAAGTACTTGGGCCATCCTCCACTGCACTCCCGGGCCACAGCAGAGAGCTGGCCTGGAAGAGGGGCAACCGGGACAGAATCCAGCACCGCGACCGGGACTAGAACCCGGTGTGCCAGCGCCGCAAGGCGGAGGATTAGCCTAGTGAGCCGCGGCGCCGGCCTCATATTTTCTTTCTTCCCTTCTTTCCTTCCTCCTCCCTCCCTCTTTCCTTTCCTTTCCTTCCTTTCCTTTCCTTTCCTTTCCTTTCCTTTCCTTTCCTTTCCTTTCCTTTCCTTTCCTTTCCTTTCCTTTCCTTTCCTTTCCTTTCCTTTCCTTTCCTTTCCTTTCCTTTCCTTTCCTTTCCTTTCCTTTCCTTTCCTTTCCTTTCCTTTCCTTTCCTTTCCTTTCCTTTCCTTTCCTTTCCTTTCCTTTCCTTTCCTTTCCTTTCCTTTCCTTTCCTTTCCTTTCCTTTCCTTTCCTTTCCTTTCCTTTCCTTTCCTTTCCTTTCCTTTCCTTTCCTTTCCTTTCCTTTCCTTTCCTTTCCTTTCCTTTCCTTTCCTTTCCTTTCCTTTCCTTTCCTTTCCTTTCCTTTCCTTTCCTTTCCTTTCCTTTCCTTTCCTTTCCTTTCCTTTCCTTTCCTTTCCTTTCCTTTCCTTTCCTTTCCTTTCCTTTCCTTTCCTTTCCTTTCCTTTCCTTTCCTTTCCTTTCCTTTCCTTTCCTTTCCTTTCCTTTCCTTTCCTTTCCTTTCCTTCCTTCCTTCCTTCCTTCCTTCCTTCCTTCCTTCCTTTTCCTGTTTCTTTTTACATTAAACCTTACCCAAGGAAACTAACTCGCAGCCCTAATGCAAAGAGAAAGCAAATACATAAACTCCTGGATTTTTTTTTTTTTTTTTTTGGCATATCACAAGACCTTGGAATTAACAATGAGATTCTAGCCAGAAACTCCCAGCACCACCACCACCCCCCACCAACCCTAAACAACTCCATCCTCAGATGCTTGAGATAAACCCTGTTTTTCCACTGGAAAGAGAACAGTTAGAGATCCAGAGACATTATGATGTGGACCTATATGCCCTTCCTCTTGGGCTGAGCCAGGGATATGAGACTGGAGAAGGAAGGGGCAGACAGACCCCTGGTTAGCTTTTGTGGGCTTAGAACAAGGAAGAACTTCTCCACTATTGTCCAGATCATGAGAGCCCTCACCAAATCCCTTTGGCAAAGGAGCAATGGTAGAGGCAGCTTATTGGAGACCTGGGTTGATGGATCTCAAACAGGGCTGAAGAAACACTCTCCAGACAGGGCCCAAAGAGCACGCAGCTGTTTGAAGTCTGACAAGGGGATTTCAACAGCAGAGGTGCCAGGGTGACTTGGTGGACGACAGCATGGAGGAATGGTTCTGCCTACCCAATCCATGAAGCCATCCCAATGCTTGACACAGCCTTGCATCTTACCTCTCACACTAGAGAGTAAACAAGCGTCAAGAGAACCCTAAAGGGGCTGAAGTGACCTAATTTACTAAGAGAAACCCAAAGTTTTAGGCTAAATTTGCATTTGCATAAAATTGACTATTTTAAGTTTCATGTCAGAACACAGAAAAATCTTGAGATTGAAATTATCTTGTTTTGGAGAAAAATAAAGTCACAGTTGCTTTCCATGTCTACAATGATTGAGAAATTAACACCAGCAGCATGAACCTACAATTGTTTAGAAAATGGGTTCAAGCTCTTTGGGAGAACTTAGTAGCATAGGACAAAACAAAACATTTGACTTGTAATGATAAGAACTGAATTTGGATTCCAGTTCTGTTACTCTCTTGAGAATCTCATGCAAGGTAGAAATTTTCCCTGAGTCTTAGTACCTTATTTGTTAAATGAAGACAGGTAAATACCCCTTAAAAGACTATTATGATTATCACATGCTGTATGACATGTAAAAGTGTTTTCTTAAAATATTTTCTTATTTATTTTTTAAAAAGATTTATTTATTTATTTATTTGAAAGTCAGAGTTACACAGAGAGGAGAGCCAGAGAGAGAGAGAGAGAGAGAGAGAGAGAGAGAGGTCTTCCCTCCGCTGGTTCACTCCCTAGTTGGCCACAATGGCCAAAGCTGTATCAATCTGAAGCCAGGAGCCAGGAGCATCTCCCAGGTTTACACGCCACCTCAGGGGCCCAAGGACCTGGACCATCTTCCAGAGCTTTCCTAGGCCATAGCAGAGAGCTGGATCGGAAGTGGAGCAGCCAGGACTTGAATCAGCGCCCATAAGGGATGCTAGCACTGGAGGCAGTGGCTTTACCCACCATGCCACAGCGTGAGCCCCTCTTATTTATTTAAAAGTGTGATACAGAGGAGGGACACACACACACACACACACAATCTTTTCATCTGCTGTTCATTTCCCACATGGCCACAACAGCCAAGGATGTGCCAGGCAGAAGCCAGGAACCAGGAGCCAGGAGCTCCTTTCTGGTCTCCCACAGGGGTGGCAGGGGTCCAGGTACTTGGGCCATCTTCTGCTGCCTTCCCAGGTGCATTAACAGAAAGCTGCATTGGAGATGGAGCAGCCAGGACTCAAGCTGGTACTCTAATATGGGATGCCCACATCACAAGTGTGGCTTAACTCCACCGAGCCACAATGCCAGCCTTTGTTAAAATGTTTTATAAACTCTTGTTTGGAGGGTTTTTTAGGTGATATAACAAAACTATATGTGCAGCCTTGTTTATGAGGGGTGGTTTCTATAAGTCAAACCTAATCCTCCCAGTGTTTAGGATTTTAAAACAAAGTCCTTACCTGTCAAGCTCATGGTCTTAGGAGAGTTTGGGTTTGTAAAGGAATTGGATGGAAGCCTGTATGTTAGAAGCCCATTCACTGGACGTGTGGTGGTGGTATGGTGTCAAACTCCAGATGAGCCATAGGAACGCACTGCAGGAACTAATGCACTGAGTATGCAATACCATTTTTGGCCGTGATTTATGTTTAAAAATAGGTTAAAAAATGATTAGGCACATGAATGAATTCTGTTTCCTGGGTGCTTGTTTATCTCTGTGAACCCTGAATAACTTTTTACATCCAGGTTGTTGTGCTGAACTGTTCTGAGAGAACCTGACTGCAGCTCAGCAGCCCACCATTCATGACTCCGTGTATGATTTGCACAGGAAAGAGAAAACACAATACGCACAATCAGCTGGATGGGAAATCAGTTTTATCAAACTGGGGCTCAGAAAGGGGCTTTTTGTATTCTTGCTTCTGTAGAACTGGTTTTATTTTTAGCAGAATTAACAATAATAATCACTGGCCATCAAAGTAAGCAATGTATTGTTTCCATAAAACATTGTTTTTACCACTTATCTTTAGCAAACTTGTATACTTGCTTATTTTCTGTTCAGATTAAAACAATCAGATACTCGAAATAATGTTTTATAAACTCTAAATATTCCAATATAAATGATGAAGGAATTGACAGCAGTTATTGCAACACATCAGGTTCCTTGTCTTATGGTAAATATAGGATGTATTTTTAAAAATTTAGTATATTGGGCCAGCGCTGCAGCTCACTAGGCTAATACTCCGCCTGCGGCGCTGGCACCCCAGGGTTCTAGTCCCGGTTGGGGCGCTGGATTCTGTCCTGGTTGCTCCTCTTCCAGTCCAGCTCTCTGCTGTGGCCTGGAAAGGCAGTGGAGGATGGCCCAGGTCCTTGGACCCTGCACTCACATGGGAGACCAGGAGGAAGTCCCTGTCTTCTGGCTTCGGATCAGCGCAGCGCACCGGCCATAGCGGCCATTTGGGGAGTGAACCAACGGAAAAGGAAGACCTTTCTCTCTGTCTCTCTCTCTCACTGTCTAACTCTGCCTGTCAAAAAAATAAAAAATAAAAATTTAGTATATTGTTTTATATTACATCTACAACTTTAAGACACAAAAGATTAAAATATTTCTCATATTCAAATTACTATGTAATATATAGTCATTATATATCACATTATATTCCTAGGTTACCTGGGATACCATTATTTTATTGCTATTATTCTGGCATCATTTTGATTTATTTATTTATTTTTAAAGATTTATTTATTTATTAGAGAGGTAGATGCAGAGAGAGAGAGATATCTTCCATTTTCTAGTTCATTTCCAAGGGGCCAATCTTCTACTGTTTTCCCAGGCCATAGCAGAGAGTTGGATCAGAAGTGGAGCAGCTGGGACTCAAACCAGCACCTGTACAGGATGCCAGCACTGCAGGCATAGCACCAGCCCCAGACATCCTTTTTGATAATGACTTTTTCATTCTTAAAACTTTGAGTTTGAGGGTAGTATTTGGTATAGCAATTAAGATGCGAGTTGAGATCCCTGTATCCCATATCAAAGTGTTTGGGTTCAAGTTCTGGGTTGCTCTGAATCCAGCTTCTAGCTAATGCACACCCTGCCTGTCACAGGCAGTAGATGAGAAGTCTATTTGTCTCTGTATTGTGTGGCTTCTCAATTTATATATATATATATATATATATATTTATATATATTATATATACACACACATAAACATATATACATATACATATACATACACACACATAACACAACTTTTGGTTTTGAAGGCAAATTGCATGGTCGCTCTGTATGATCTTTCCATATAATATCCTTGCAATGGGAAGGCGAGTTTTTATTCCTTTTGCCCATGCTCATTGTGAGTAATTAACCTGTGCTCTCACAGCTACTTACGCTGCTTCACTAAAAGTCAAATCTGGGTCCACCCGCTTGGAAGGTTAGGCTGTTCTGTCTACTAAACCACTGTGTAAGGTGCAAGATTCCTTTTTACATTTATATTAGAACTCCTGTGTATAAAATGAAGCAGTTTCCTGTAAACACAGGGCATGGGATGCATCTAAATGAACCGCAGTCAGCTAAGGGCAGAGAGAAGGCCAGTCCCTGAATTCCTGAGCAGGCAGCTTTCTAAATCCTGTTTATCTTTAGCAATCTGGCCTTTGCATTGCATTGGCAAGCAGTACAAACAAATGCAGATTAGCTTTAAGCAAATCAACTTAGAAATATTACATTAGCAACCTCTCTCTTCAGTTTTATTTTTATTTGGGCTTTCTGCAAATAGTCTTAAAAGAAAAACTTCTATCTCCCGCAAATCTGCTTTTTCCTTGGCATGCTAAAGCTTTCAATTGTGTCCAGCTTCTAAATCAAATTTAGTGAAACCTAAAAAAAATTTTTTTAAAGGCTATATTTGTTTCATTTATGCCTGGGGTGAAAAAGGTAAAAGGTATGTGCCAGATCTCATTTTAACAAAACAAATTCACCAGCCCCTGATAAACACTGGATCAAATTTAAAATCTGCTTGATGATCAGGAAGAATCCCAGCATCTGTTCACAGAATTATATGACTTTAAACTAATATTATAAATCAAAATGATTAAAATCTGGTCTATAAAGGAATACAACTCCTATTGTAAAAGTTGCTTTCTGTACAATAATTCTATAACATTCTTTCACTCAACTTTCTTTACCAGTCAAATGGGATAGGTATTTAAGGGAACAATCTTTAGATAATTCTGAAACAATGTGACCAAAATTGGAAAAACAATGGAATCATTTTGTGATTTTTATTTTGCCAATATATTTAAGAATATGTATCTAAGAACAGTGAGGGGACTGAGCATTTGGGGCAGTGGTTAAGAGTTCCAGGTTCCTGGCTTTGGCCAGACCCACCCCCAGCTGTTGTGGCCATTTGGGGAGTGAAAGATGGGTAGCAGATCTCTTTGTCTGCCTTTCAAATAAAATGAATGAATGAAAAATTTAAACTCTAGCATAAATTAGCATTCTTGTAAACAAATAAAAGAGGAAACTGAAACTTTTTAAAAATCTTTTTATTTTTTTGACAGGTAGAGTTAGACAGTGAGAGAGAGAGAGAGACAGAGCGAAAGAACCTTCTGTTGGTTCACCCCCCTAATGACCGCTATGGCTGGCATGCTGTGGCCAGCGCGCTGCACTGATCTGAAGCCAGGAGCCAGGTGCTTCCTCCTGGTCTCCCATGCGGGTATAGGGCCCAAGCACTTGGGCCATTCTCCACTGCCTTCCCGGGCCACAGCAGAGAGCTGGACTGGAATAGGAGCAACTGGGACAGAATCTGGTACCCCAACCGGGACTAGAACCCTCGGGTGCCGGTGCCGCAGGTGGAGGATTAGCCAAGTAAGCCGCGGCGCCGGCATGAAACATTTTTTTAAATACTTGTGCTTACAGAACCTGTATCTGAAATTATGCCCACTGACCTTGAGTATGTATATGAAAATGTGATTAGCTATTTAGGAATATTCAATGCAAAACAGAATATTACCTCCGAATGACCAACTAAGAACAAGGTTTGAGTGCATTAGAAGGTAAGCTGTAGGAAGTTCATGTATGGGAGTACTTCAGAAAGTTCATGGAAAATGAAATTAAAAGATAACCATTTTGCTGCAAAAAATTAGACATTTATGCATAGTTTTTCATAATACACATTTTGTATGAACTTTTTGAAGACTGCTTGAAATGCTGAATTACAGGAGACCTGGAATAGCCAAAGCAATCCTGAGCAAAAAATAAAAAAAAAAAAGCTGGGGACATTTCAATATCTTATTTCAAATCATACTACATATCTATAGTGATGAAAACAGCATGGTACTGGCATAAGAACTGATGCATAGATCAATGGAACAGAATAAAGAATCTATAAGTTAATCCACATATATATGGCCAACTGTTTTTTGACAAAGATGCCTAGAACATACACTGGAGGAAGAGTTTTTTCAATAAACGGCACTGGCAAAACTGGACATATATGCATGTAGAAGAATGAAATTAGATCCCTACCTCTCACCATATATGAAAGCCACTCAAGATAGATCAAAGACTAAATGTAAGACCTGAAGCTATGAGACTGTCAGAAGAAGAAAACTTAAGGGCAAGGCTTCAAGACATTGATTGACTTCTTGGATAAGACCCCAAAAGGCAGTCAACAAAACCAAACTGGACAAATGGGATCATATCAAACAGAGAAGCTCCTGTATAGCAAAGGAAACAATCAATAGAGCAAGGACACATTTGACAGAATAGGAGAAAATATTTGCAAGCTACTTCCAACAAAGATTGAATATGAAGAATATATCAGAATTCAAAAAGACATCAACAGCAACAAAAAAAATTTAGTTAAGGAATGGGCAAAGGACCTGAAAAGTCAATTATCAAAAGAAAAAAATACAAGTGACCAACAAATATATTTAAAATGCTCAATATCATTAAAACTCAAGGAAATGCAAATCAAAATCAAAATGTTATATCTCCTACTCTTGTCAGAATGACTACTGTCTAAAATAGAGTAACAAATGCTTGAAAATACGTAGAGAAAGGAGAACATTCATACATTGTTGGTGGAAATACAAATTAGTGCAGCCACTGTGGAAAACAGTGTAGAGATTTCTTTAAAAAGATAATTGAAAATGAATCTTGAGGAAGAATGGGATGGGAGAGGGAGTGGGAGACGGGATGGTTGCAGGTGGGAGGAAGGTTATGGGGGGAAAGCCACTATAATCCAAAAGTTCTACTTTGGAAATTTATATTTATTAAATAAAAGTTGAAAAAAAAACAGACATAAAACTGCCATTTGATTCAGCAATCCCACTATGGATATATACCCAAAAGACATAAGCTCACTGTAGCAAAGAGGTACCAGCTCAACCATATTTATAGCAGCACTGTTCACAATAGCCAAGATCAACCAAGGTGTCCATCATCAGATGAGTGGATAAAGAAAATGTGATACACACACACACATACATATACATACAGTGGAGTACTATGCAGTCATAAAAAGAATGAAATCCTGTCATTTGCAGCAAAATGGACAGAACTAGAAGACATCACATTGAATAAAATAATCCAGGCAAGAAAGGAAAAATACCCCATATCTTCCCTTATATGTGGTAGCTAAAAGAATAAAAAACAATCTGAACACAGAATGTTGATTATTAATGGGTGGGCAAATAGAAGAAGGTTGTATTTAAAAATAGGGGAAGCAAGATGTGGTTCAGTAAGAGTGACAAATATACTAATATGAGATGTTAGTAGGAGAACTAGGATGTGGGGTGGATGGAAATGCTTCGCATTAGCACTTCACAATATCCACTTTGTAAATTTAAAGCTATTCTAAAACAAAATGCTAACCAAATTGGAGCCTATTGTACCATTTCTAAAAGATCACAAAAGTAAATCTCAGGGATTGGAGAGCATAGCCATGAGATGTGATGGATAACAGTAATCTGTGCCTAAAAAATATAAAACATGCAGGTAAAGTATATCAGGTTCCTTTAGAATAATATGGAGGAGTGTCTCGACCTGGAATCTCCAGTTCCAGGTGGTTAGTTCCAGGAAAACACAGTTAAAGTTGAAAGCAGACTTATAACCCAGGTAGTGAGTGCAATACCTTCTCAGATAATGTGAACATTGAGAAAAAAGCTGAAAATTTTTTCAAAGGCAAGGTTATAGATGGATTCAAAACAAAAGTTCTAACTTTTTTTAAAATAAAAGGAAACTCAGAAGAATACAGATGGACTTTTGTGGGGATTTGGAAAATTTGTAAAGAGGCTGTTGGAAATGCTACTTGGAATGAAGCAAAAAGGGATGAATAGAGAAAGGAGAGATGAAAAATGTGGATATGACCTAAGAAACCACAATGGAGAGTGGAGAACTGGTCAGCTACAATGAATCTCCAGTTTCTGAAAGTAATGGAGCTCAACGTTGCAAGAATCCAAGACAATGGAAAGACATTTCTAGCCATGTAAGCTCAAAAAACCTTGTAGGAACTAATATAAGTGTATTAATTATGAAGGAATTAGCATATGCACTATGACTTGATAAATCACATCACTGATGACAAGAACAGAGACATCAAGAGGACATGAAGGAAATTAGATAAGGCCACTTTTATTAAAACTATTCTATGGGCATTTACAAGTGTTTTAAATACATATCTGGCTCCAATATTAAGATGTCTATTCAGAGATAAAATTTTGGTCTCTAGCTGAAGATCAATTCTTTGGACAATCATCCCATTCAAATCATTAGCAACTCTTTAATTGTTAATTAATTAATAACAACTGAGAAGTATGTATTTGTTTATTCATTTTTTCTTAAGGAAGCTTTCATTAATTTGTTGTTTTTTTTTTTTTAACTACTTCATCTCAGGCTTCCCCTGTATACCCTGAATTCTGGCACTTAATTCTGAGTATTCAAATTATTACAACATACCATTATATTTAAAGTAGAAAATTTTATCTATATCTACTATGGACAATAAGCCACTGTGCAAGGCACTGTTGGGAGGGGAGGTGGATAATATGTAGAAGCACAATAGAGACTCTATCCTCAAAGGGGTGCAGTTCTGATACAGACACAGATGTTCTCTAACAATAACAGCTAATGGCAGAATATAACCCGTGTTACATATTGGAGGGGCTACTCTGTAAAGGAGGACAGAAGGTTTAATTCTAACAGAAAGACGTCTATTTCTAATAATTCATCCCAAAAGATCTAGGGGACAAAGGTGCAAAGGTGTATGTATACTAACATGATTCTGCCAGTATTTAGATTCTCTGCACTGAAAAATTAGCCATTAACTTCATTATGTCAACATGCCAATCACTCTGATACTAGATTGAGAAAATGAAATACTTTTAAAAAAATGTAAGTGACTAGCCTATAGATCTCCATTATCCCCAATTTGTGTGTGTGACAAACATTACTAATTGATCATTGCATACTTTCCATTGTGATCTTACTATGTTAGAACGCTTCCACTCTTCCTGATGTTGTTCCTGACAGTTACTACCAGTTAATTAAGGTGACACAAGAAGTGAATGTATTTTACTCTGCAGGCTACCGACAGTGTTCCTGTGATCTGTGAAACCTCTTGGAAGCTGCAGGGAGCAACAAGGGATATGCAATGCAGGTGGAAGTAGGATTTCTTTTGTTCCTGCCACAGGTATCACGTTAGAAGTGAGTTGGACACAGGCACAAGGGGACTTCTGGGGTGGGAAGCCTGGTAAAGTTGCAGTTAAAATAGCAGTAGTGTTTTCTATTTGTGAAAAATCACACAACTTTCAACATATAATCTGAGCATTTTTCTGTATGTCTCTTGCACATCATTACAAGCTATACACACAAACAAAATAATAGTTAACTCACCACATCTAAAAGAAAAGGGCAAGCTCAACTGTTATCAGACAGTTGGATCTGGGCTCATATTCAGGCTCAACAGAGTAACTCACCATGTGACTTGCACAACTGACTAATTTTCTCCTAAAAACCCTGTGGGGACAGAGCCTTTATTTTAAAGAAAGGAAGGGAAGGGAAGCACAGACCTTAAATTACTCATCAAGGACTCACAGCTATGAACTGGAAAAGCCAGAATGGAAACTCCATCAGGCTATATACTTAAGCAATGCTTTATCTTACATAATAAGGCTCTAATAAACGGTAGTTACTGCTAAGATGAGGGATGCTATCTGGGGAATTGAATGTGGGTTGAACTACTTATCTCCAGGAGACAAATGGCAACCCTAGGGTTAGGCTTTGAAATTCTGTGCTAAATAAGTGGCTGCTATTTTATTATGCAATTACTCTACCTAATTTGAGACAGAAGATGAAAGTGTTTAAATGCAACATTACCACTGCACTTTATGGACAGAAAAACAGCTGTGTAGAAAGGTTAATACCATGCCCACTTGCAGTCCGTTAGAACTGGTCCCTCAGGATACCCACCGGGGAAGTCATCTACCTTGGGAGGCTATATCCAAAATCAGTTTTGGTTTTGGTATAAGTATGGGTGATTTCCCCCCTGGATTTTCAATGTTTTGAAGATTTTATTTTCAATGTATTTCACAGTGGAAGATTCACTTTAAAAATCCGATGCAATGAAAACAACTAAACTCTGTACAGCAATAAGAACCACATGTCTTTTAAATGGAAAACACGCTTATTTCTCCTTTGTTTCTTGGAAGCAGCTTGCCAGACGCACAGTCCACCTCTTTGAACCATGTACATAAACACACCCCAGCCAAGTGTTTGCACGCAACAGCTAAATTGCACACACATTGGCAATTTAAAGTCTTTGAAAGCAACAGGAAAAACTGATACTCACTTTGGTTGAATTCATCTTAGATATTTCTTACAAATCACACATCAGTGACATTTTCTGTAGATGGTAGCATTCCAAGTCACTTTGAATGGGAACTCTATTCATTCTGAGATGTGTGTGCTGGGTGGGGGTGGTTAAGCAGTAGCAAAAGGTACAAATCCCTCGGGTGAAGTGGAACATCCAGGAGGCAAGTGGTACTGGAAGATTGTCACTCTCCACTAGAGGGCACTACCAACAAGCACAAAGCTGTCTCTGGACAAGCAGAACAGTCTCCTTCCCACCCCAGCCTCCTCACCCTTCAGTTCTAAGCAGAGAAAGTGAACTTGGTTAGGTCAACACTCAGAATGCTTGCTTTTCCTGAATAATCAGGTAAGGCTTTTCCTCCTGATGAAGGGATTGATGAATTGTGTGCTACCCTTACTTTTATGTTTCTCTTAAATTGCTTTAACCACTTGGTTGTAAAAATGTTATTTTGTAATGAATGTTGAGTGTGTCCCATGTGCTAAGAATTGAGCTTGTCTCCATGGGGTAATAAATTAACTATGATCCCACCTTCTTGCCTGCAGGCTGGACATTAATAGAGGGCTCCTGAGATAATTATAATGCACATGAAGTAACTCAGAAACTATAAAATACAGAAGGTACATGCTCTTTTGTTTTGCACAGTTAAGTACTATTGCTGTTCAGTGCTGTTCAGAACATTGGCCACATTTTGAAAAGCCATAGGAAGTTTGCAAAAATGGAAAGTGCAGAAAGAAAAGCAGAAAACAGCATTAGCAAAGTCAAAGAAGTAGAAATTTCTTGCTAAGGAAAAGTAAGGTCTTTTGTTTATACTTTCTAGCCATCCTGCACTGATTTGGATGTTGGCAGTATTCATTCCACTCTGAGGCAGGCTTTAATATCTTCTGATACTGTTATTCATAATGACGCCCCCCCCCCCCCTTTCAAAAGCACAGGGAAAGGCCAGCGCTGCGGCTCACTAGGCTAATCCTCCACCTGCAGCACTGGCGCCCTGGATTCTAGTCCCTGTTGGGGCACTGGATTCTGTCCCGGTTGCTCCTCTTCCAGTCCAGCTCACTGCTGTGGCCCGGGAAGGCAGTGGAGGATGGCCTAAGTACTTGGGCCCTGCACCGCATGGGAGACCAGGAGAAGCACCTGGCTCCTGGTTTTGAATTGGCGCGGCGCGCCAGCCGCAGCGTGCCAGCCATAGCGGCCATTTGAGGGGTGAACCAACGGCAAAGGAAGACCTTTCTTTCTGTCTCTCTCTCTCTCACTGTCCACTCTGCCTGTCCAAAAACAAAAAACAAAAAACAAAACAAAAAAAGAGAGAGAGAGAGAGAGCGCCACATGTTCAAGAACAGGTCCTTTGAAAAAAAAAAAAAAAAAAAACAGAGCCTGAGATTCTCACCTGGTCTTGACTGATTCAGGTGAAGCACTGTAGTAAGAGAACGCATGGCACCATCCCATTTGTGCCACAGAAGACTCAAATCTTCATGTAGTAGTGCCTTAGAAATTAAGTTCAACACCAACAACTTGAACTGAGGAAACCAGTCCTCAGAAGACCTCCTTGTGGTTTTCCAAGCATTAGCAATAAAAATTTGCTATGAATAAATATATTACAAGTTAATTTTCATGTAGTATTTGAAGTCTATTAGAAGTTTTTTGATTGGAACCAAATCTAGGAACATGTTCTTAGATATTAAATCCTAATGCAGTTTGAAGGAGAAAGCATTATTTTTCTTCTTTCTTAGGATTTATTTTTTAAAAGTCAGTTACAGATAGGGAGAGAAAGAGAGAGAAATCTTCCATCTACAGGTTCACTCCCCAGATGGCAACAATGGCCAGCATTGGGCCAGGCCAAAGACAGAAGCCAGGAGCTTCATCTGGATCTCTAAAATGGGTACTGGGACATAAACACTTGGGCTATCCCCCCACTGCTTTCTCAGGCCATTAGCAGGGAGCTGGATCAGAAGTGGAGCAGCCAGGACATGAACCAGGGCCTATATAGGAGGCCAATGTAGCAGGAGGTAGATTTATCCACTATGCTGCATGCCCCAAAAGAATTCTTTTGCCAAGATAATTTTTGGTCAAAAAATAACACTGCTTTTACTTAGATTAAATTTTCTGATGTTTCCTATGCTGCTTAAAACAACAGTATTTTCTTGTTGAATTAATACGTGCAGACAAGTATTTACTGACTATGCATGAACACGACCTCCTTACAAGTCATCACTCCTAATATTTATGGTCTAAGAATGAGGTAGTTTGAGTGAGTCATATATTTACACTGAGTAGAGAGATTAAGAAAAAAAATTAACACCACAATTTCCCTTAAGTAATGGAAAAAATGTGACTTGTTACACATTTATTTTCTGGGTCAGTGTTTTTCCAGCCATTCCATAGAGGCCTCAGGTCACCCAAGACTTCTGTAGGTTTTCTTGAAGGAAAGAAATGAGGGATTTATGATGGGTGCTTAATTAATTTTAAATTTGATAGCAATTATCTGCTACTTTTAAAGAATACCACAAACCACTGTGTTGGGTTACTGGTCTGGATACTGAAAAATATAAACCAGTGGTAGAGGCTTTAAATGTTTGAAAAAATTATCTTGAATTAAATTTCCAAAATAATAGGGCTCCAGACATGCACTTTGCTTACAAAAGAGATCCTTTACCCCAATCTTAAATTTTTGCTGGAGGAATAGTTTAACAATGGGACTCAGAAAAATGCTAGTGAGGGCTATGAGGAATGAACAGAGAACCACAGTCCCTGGAAAATGCAGGACCGGTTAGTTTATAGAAAAAGAATCCTCATGGTGTATTACTTTATGTACCCTACCATATAAAGAAAGAGCTTAAATAAATAAATTCATTAAAGGCATATTATAGGGGCCAGCATTGTGGCGTAGACACCGCCTGCAGTGCCAGCATCACATATGGGCATGCTGCTCTACTTCTGATCCATCTCTCTGCTATGGCCTGGGAAAGCAGCAGAACATGGCCCAAGTCTTTGGGCCCCTGCAACCGTGTGGGAAGACCTACAGGAAGCTCCTGGATCCTGGCTTCAGATCGGTGCAGTTCCAGCTTTTGCAGCCAATCGGGGAGTGAACCAGCAGATGGAAGTCCTCTCTCTCTCTCTCTCTCTAACTCCGACTTTCAAATAAATACACAAATCTCTTTTTTTAAGGCATATTATAAGATTCATATAAGTTTCACTAATAGCTAAACATTATCCTCTTTGGTGATGTTTTTTAAAGACACATAGTCCTCTAAATGTGTTCTTATTTGGAAACAGGGTCTTAGCCAATCCAATTAAGGTGAGTTCATTAGGATGGGCTCTAATTGATTCTGACTGGTTCTAAGGAAAAAGGGGAGTTGAGTTTTGGACACAGAGACACATACAGAAGGAACACATAGGTAGAACACCATCTCCAAGTCAAGAGTGATGGATCATAGTCTCATTTACAGCCCTCAGAAAAAACCAACCCTGTCAACACTTTGATTTTAGATGTCAGCCTTCAGAACGAGGAGACAATAGATTTCTGTTGTATACAACACCTAGCTCATAGAACTTCAGTAAGACAACACTAGCAAGCTAATACAGAAATACTTTTTTTAATAACTGTGTTTGGCTCACCAGTTAGCCACTGCATCTCCTTGGCAACCAAGGGAGAACAGAAGTTTTGTCCAGATTACCCTCAGATTCAACCACCTGGTCTGAGTCTAGATGACCTCACTCTGCCATCCACATAAGGAAATTTCCTTTTAAAGTTTCCCAGATCAAAGCACTTAGCAGGAAAAATCTGCTATAAAAACAAACGTATCACCAAGTATAAGTTCATATGAAGGGGAGCTGTGTCCCCAGCAATCATAAGGGAATCAAGCATTGATTGCATTTCATTTTCTTCAAGGAAAAGGCTGGTCAAACAGCTAAGAGACTGAGAACTTTGCAGAACAGGAAAAACACCAGAATGATATGCAGAGGCCATGACATCCACTGTTGGCCAAAGAACATGGCAAGTGTTCTACTGTTCCTATTAGGTGGCAACTGTTTGGTCCCCTGCCAAAAGGCACAATCCTGTATATTAAAACTTAACTCAGTCACACTCAGTAACCATGTTTAGAAACATGACCTTAAATACTGACATAAACAGGATTTTCAAAAATATTTTAAGCTCCAGAATGGGCCTGTCATGATATTTGATGAAGGATCTTAGAGAAGCTAATTTAAATAAGATGATAGTATCATATATTTCCTTTTAAAAATGTGTTACATTCTTAGGCATTTAGACACGGACAGAATTATTTCTTCCTCTTCTTCCTCTTCCTCCTCTTCCTCCTCTTCCTCTTCTTCCTCTTCTTCTTCTTCTTCTTCTTTTTTTGACAGGTAGAGTGGACAGTGAGAGAGAGAGACAGAGAGAAAGGTCTTCCTTTTGCCGTTGGTTCACCCTCCAATGGCCGCCACGGCCGACGCGCTGCACTGATCCGATGGCAGGAGCCAGGTACTTATCCTGGTCTCCCATGGGGTGCAGGGCCCAAGCACTTGGGCCATCCTCCACTGCACTCCCGGGCCACAGCAGAGAGCTGGCCTGGAAGAGGGGCAACCGGGACAGAATCCGGCGCCCCGACTGGGACTAGAACCCAATATGCCGGCACTGCTAGGTGGAGGATTAGCCTAGTGAGCCGCGGCACTGGCCAGGATTTCTTCTTGATCTTTGTTCTACCAACAGACCTAGAAAAGAAGCTACTGAGTATACAAGTATAAACTGATCAGTTGAGATGCAAAACTCAATTGAGAGATTTTACAATTAAAAAAGTAAAATAAAGGATATAAAGCAAGGATTTAAATGAAACAGAGATGAGCATTTAACCTAGAGGTTAAGATGCCTGCACTCCATATCAGAATGCCCAGGTTTGACTTCTGGCTTTGACTCATGACCAGCTTTTTGTTAAGGCAGACCCTGGGAAACATCAAATAGTATCCCTGCTACGCACATTGGGAAACCTTGAGTTTCAGGCTCCCAGCTTTTGCCTGGCTCAGATCCAGCTGTTGCAGGCATCTGGGGAGTGAATCAATAGATGGGAGCTCTCTCTGTCTCTTTCAAATAAATAAATACTATAAAAAAATTTTTAAATAAAGGAAACAAGGCAGGCATGATGTTAGAGACAAAGTAATCTAACACCTCTAAGTTTGTTCATCTTTCATTTTTTATTAAATCTCTAGGATGCATTGTAATCATCAGAAAACCTGCAGACACCTGGTGCCACCTGTCTAGGTGTGACTATAATCTGCCTGTTGAAAAATATAGGATTAAACAAATGAAATTAAAGAAAATGACACATAAAAGGATAAAGGGAGGCTCTGGCAAAGCAGATATATAACCGGGTTGATCAACCCTGCAGCACAGTCCTCCTGAGCTGTGTTTCCACAAGAAAATGAGGGTGGAGGGAATCACAAAAGTCTTGGCTCCGGGCCACCCTCGTGGCCTGCTAACACAGGCCCAACTCCCCAGAGCACTGGGGTCGCTCTGAGTCACCGCCAGAGAGCTGCTTTCATTTAAATTGAGAAAAAAGAACAGAGTTGGGGTTGGGCAGTACTTGGGATCTGGAAACCAAGGGGTAGGGTTTCCCTTTGTGATGTGAGGCGCTGTGTAGGACATGTTTTCAGTACAACAACTACCTTGCTCTGGCTTTTAGAGCCTTTTTTAATTCCTGGGGTCACTGCAGTGCCCCAGAGACCCTGAGATCAGCCAGTTGGTAGGCCAGGATGTCCCCCTCTAGCTTCATGCCAGAGAACAGGATCCTTAAACATTTTGGGGCCATGGATAGTTTTGCATAGCTTATGAACCACCTCTCATAATAATAATTAAAAACAATATTAATTTAACAATTAAAATAATATAAAATATGAGGGTACTTCAAACATTTGTGGGAAAATATGATTAAAAGAGGTTTGTTTTGATGCAAAACACTTTGAAGTCCATGCATATTTTTTTCATAATGTGCATTTCCATGAACTTTTTGAAAACTCCCTTTATAGAAATAAAAACAACTGCTGAAGTCTCACTGTTAAAATAGTTTAAAATATTGATATACTATTATAAAAATATTTTATACTTAGATTGTATAGCATTATACATTAGAAAGCATAGTGATCGTATGCTTTGAATATATATGATCTAATTTCAAGTCTATTAATTAAAAAGTTTCACATTAATGATAAATATAATTGACATTTTGAGATTTCAGCAACAAGCCAAAGGACTTACAAGTGACAAAAGTGCAGGTTTTGCTAACAACACTGTAATCTATTTCACATTTATAAGTAGCCAAATGCTACTTAAAGGTTAGCAAAAATTAAGACAAAATGTTTTCCCAAGCTCACAGACCCCCTGAGATATATTCGTGTACTCATTAACAAGTATGGTTACCTATTCTGATACAGAAGGAAGTTTTTACCACAAAAACATATTAGTTTTTATGCAATTGTATAATGATAATCAACTTTTTAAAAAAGTTTGAGAGAGATAATGAGAATGCTCCCATTAGCTGGTTTACTCCCCAAATGCCCACAATAGCCAGAGGTGGACTGAGGGTAAAGCCAGGAGCCGGAAGGACAATCCAGGTATTCAATATGGATAGCAAGAACCCAATTACTTGAGTCATCATTGTTACCTCCCACAGTCTGCTTTGTTGGGAAGCTGGAGGCAGGAGCCAGAGGCTGGACTTGAACAAGTATCCCAATGCGGGACAGGGGCACTTTAACTACTAGGGTAAACACTCACTCAGATGACCAAAATTTTATAAAGTATTAATCTCTATATCTCCGATGATTAAGAGGTCACTTCATAATGTTCACACAAGTAAACATACAGCAAATACTGTTGCCCTCTATATTAAGGGATGCTTGTTAATAAAATCACTGGGTGAAGAAAACCTGTAATAGTTGTCAGCATTTCCTTCCTATACCAGGCTATACAACAAATTATGTAAGAGTTGGATGGTGTTTTCAATGCATTGTGGGTCCTTAGGAGAAAAAGGTAGACTTAGGTGTTCCAATGCAGTCAATGAAACAGAGTTGTTCAAACTTAGTGAGCTCCGAGGAAAGGGTTTCATTCACATCTCAATCTGATCACTTACGTTGGCAAGTCCTTGACTTCTTTAAGCCTCAGGTATCTGAGCTACAAAATTTGATAATGTCTGTCTCACGGAGATATTAAGGGCATGGAACAAGAGAATGCATGACAAAGTGCTAAAGCAGCACGTTGCATAACGAGAAAATGAGGCCAGCTACAGATCTGTTAAGAATCTTTTCATCTCTCTTCTCTTCCAGCTTCTTTCCTTAGACTTGATCTAGATTTTTAACTTCAATAGATGGACTCCATTTTCCATTCTGCACCCTAAATCTCATTGGTTCCAGAAGGCAGGAGAACACAGAAGCCATTTAGATTGCACATAAGGCAGATGCTTGGAACATAACAGAATAGCTTGAAAATATTTGTAATCAGCAGATAAGAGTGTAGTTCTGGTATCAGCTTTAAAATATTTTGTAATTTTGGGAAGTATTTTACAATCCAGCCACCCCCAGCTCTCCTATGTCAAAATGTCAAGAGGGACGTGCAAGAAGCTTGAGAACCAGCAAGTAATTTTTCGTATGAATTCCCTTGGTTGACACTAACTTGAAGGATGTAATTTATGACCATTCTTGGAAAACAATCATATTCCTGTTTCATGAAAATGTAGTGCTAAAAATTATCAACTATTTCCTGTGTCTAGAGTGAGAGAGCTAAACTTACCAGGAGTATCCCATTTTTACTTTTTTGTGGTTCCTACCTTATACTTAAAGATGAAAAGGAAGGGAAAAAAAGAAGTAAAGAAAGAAGAGAAACAGAACTGTAATTCCAGACTGCACAAAGATAATGATGACTAGGAAATGAGAGCTTCCAATGCTTATTTCAAGAAGCTGGGCTTTTCTTTCTCATCATAATGAAATGTAAATGACTCCCTCCACTGAAAGAGGAATTTTGCTTTCCATTTTTTTTTCTGTCAAGTTTGTGGACATATTTTCAAACTTACAAAAAATCTATGAGATCATATCATTTATCTGGAACCACCCATTGTTTACATTTTCTTCCATTTGTTTTATTATTCACACATCTCTATTCCTCCCCTTCCTCCATCTACCCCCCCTTCCCTTCTCCCTCTCTCACATATGAGTGAATGAGTTCTTTTTTCTGTGTAATTTGAGAGTAAGTTGAAGGCACTTAAGCCACCTTAGCTCCAAATGCTTCAACATTTATGTTTAATTACAAAGGTATTTGCAATGTAACAACAGTATAATTATCAATATCAGAAAAAAATTTAATGTTGGTATAACAATATCTAATCTACAATCCATATTTACATTTTAAATATCATCCCAATAAGGCCTTTTATAGCTACTTTTCCCCTCCTGCCCCCCGCCATCCAAGATCTAATCCTGGCCCAACCATTGAAGTTAGTTGTTATATCTCTTTACTGTCTTTTAAATTGGAATAGTTCCTCAGCCTTTGTTTTTGCTTTAATAATATTTCAGTTCTTTAATAATTTTGTAAAGTACAGAGGGACTAATTGAAATGCCTCTAAGTTGTCTAAAATTTCTTCATGAATAATTCAGGTTATGCATTTTGGTGGCAGAAATGTCACGGAAGTAAGTGTCCTTAGTGCATTAGTGCATCGTATCAGAAGGTTCAAGTTGTTAGTTTGTTCCATCATTGGTTATGCCAACTTTATTCACTGGAATAAGGTGATATTTTTCAAGTTTCTCCATTGTGAGCTACTACTTTTCCATTTTTTTTTTTTTACTTACTGTGTAATTTTTAGGAGATGAGACTTTGTAATTATCTGATCCTCACTGAACTTTTACCCAGTAGTTTCAGAATCTCCTGAAGACTTGCTCAAATCAATTAGTACTCTGTTGGTTTGTAATTGGCAGGTTTTGTTTTTGTTTTTGTTTTTTGTTTGTTTGTTTGTTTTTTGACAGGCAGAGTTAGGCAGTGAGAGGGAAAGAGAGAGAAAGGTCTTCCTTTTCCATTGGTTCACCCCCCAAATGGCCGCTACGGCTGGCGGGCTGCGGCTGGGCAGTTTCTTAACTCTATCATTTCTTCCTCATTTATTAGTTGATATTCTCCCATAAGGAAAAATTTGACATTCTTCCCATTGACTATTTATTGTTTGTGTCAACAGGGCCACATTTTATTCAATGGGTTGTGATCCATTACTATCATTATTTACTTTGTCTCAGAATTGGCAGATGAAAGTACTTGCAAGCTGACTTTTGTGCTCTTTTGACAGGTCCCCATCATTTTTCAAGCACAGTCATGATAGGATTTCACTTTTTTGCATAATTTCCTGCCTTGCTAATACAAAAATTAACTTTTAGTTCTTACATAAAGATGATTCATTTTACTTTTGAAGGAAGGAGAACAGTTACTGATTTTTCTATAAACATGTTTCAAATTTGCATTTGGCTTATCAGAATTTCTTGTTATTTTTCGTCAGTTATTGATTTTGGATATTTCTTTACATTTATTGATACGCTAATAAATCCTACCAAAAATGAAAGAAACAGCAACAAAAATTTCTAACCCAATTTTTCTTCCTGACAATGGGAGAAAAAGTGAGAGATTTACTGGATGTTGGCCCAAGACAGTGGAGGAAAATTTTGATGTCCCATAATAATTCATATAAGAAAGACGGTATTAAAGAGTGCAGTACATTTTGGAAAATGGACAGGAAGAAGAGATGAACACAACAACTTGGTATCTATGACATATTTTTCTGGTATAAAATTATGAATCTGTTTCAATATGTGAATAATGGCTGGTCTTCTATAGTTAAGCAGTTCTAATTTGATCGTTTTTTAAAAAATCCTTTCATTGCCTTGAAAAAAGTGGTGTTACACTGTGTTTATTTCATCAGAGTGGTCCCTGTGAGGCAGCATAGTAACTGCCTGGCTATATATCACTGGACAGGTTGGAATGAAACACACAGAGATTGAGCAGGTGCAAACCATATGCAGATGCCACTGAAACACGGCTTTTTACTTTTAAATTTTTTTTAGTTTAAAGTTTTAAAATTTTAACTGAGGCTGGGGGTGTGGGGCAGCAAGTTAAGGCACCGCCTGCAGTGCTGGCATCCCATTTGAACTGGTCTGAGTTCCAGTTTCTCCACTTCCAATCTAGCTATCTGCTAATGTTCTTGTGAGGGCAGCAGATGATGGCTTAACTGTCTGGGCCCTACTGCCCACATGGGAGACCTAGATTGAGTTCAAGGCTTCTTGGCTTCTACCTGGCTCAGCTGCTGGCCATTGCAACCATCTGGGGAGTGAATCAGCACATGAAAGATCTCTCTCTCCCTCTCTCTCTCTACCTCTTTCTCCCTCCCTCCCTCCTTCCCTCCCTCTCCTCTCTCTGTGTAACTCTGACTTTCAAATACATAAATAAATCTTTTTAAAAAAGTATATGTATTTATGGGGTAACACATGATGTCTCAATATGTGTACACACTGTGCAAGGTTTAAATCAGGGTAAAGTATGTATCTCCTCAAACATTTAGTATTTCTTTATGATGAAAAGATTCAAAATACTATCTTCCAATCTTCCAGTCTTAGAAAAATACATATAATGTGCATCATAATTATGTATGTATAGTTACCCTAATGTGCAATGGAACATCAGAATTTCTTACTCCTATCTTGCTATAGCTTAACATCCATTAGTCAACTATTTCCTACCCCCCTCTTCTCTTTTCTCCCCAGCCTCCAGTAACCACTGTTCTACACACAACTTTTATGAGAACAACTTCGTTAGATTCCATATATGAGTGAATTCATGTGGTTCTTGTCTTTCTGAGCCCGCATTTTTGGAAATTTTTATAAGGACTCCATTCACAAAGAAATGAAAAGCAATCCTATAGTAGGAGATAGGCTCCATTTTATCATTTCTAAAATAAGGAGGGCAATCTTATGCTTATCTTTTCCATGCCCAGGGTTACTGGAGTAAATACTATACAATAAAACACTTGGCATGTGGGAGTCATACTAATTAGATCACACTTTGACCCAACATAGTTGAAAAAATTACTTTGAGTTTTGGACATTAGCAATCCATTTCCCCCATCACATGGATGGTGGCACAGTAGAGGTGGGAACTGAAGAGCTGAGCTGGAAGAAAGCACATCTTGAATGCCAACAAGCAGTGAAACCTTAAGGAACAAAAGCTCTCACACACAGATGTCACCGTATCACACAGCCGAATCTCCACATATGGAAAACCTCAGAATCAGCAAATGTGTGTTCCTTGGAGCACAGTTTCCTCCTCTCTAAGCACTCTCTAGTCTTGTGGGCAGTAAGACTGTTACTGAAAGCCCTTGTATGCTACATAGGTTTCAATCAGGTCCGTCAGAATAAAATCAGGGGATCAAGTTTTCGAATATACCAAATGCGAGAACTTAAGTGTTTGAATTTTAACCACACAAGCTTAAAAACCAGAATCACAACCCATTCCCCTTATCTCACTTAGAGCCGTCCACTACAGCACTGCCTCTAGGGCCAAGAGATAACCAGGTGAGCATCCCATACCCACTGGTCAAAGCACAAGGGGTAATATGGAAGGACTGTTGACCTGGGAAGAAAAATCATAAAAAAGTCTTTTATTTCTGTGCCCGCAAGGATCTCTTCTGTTCCCAAGAAAGGAAAATAAAGCATCAAGAACAAAAAAAATAACACAACCAAATGTACTATCTGTTACAACTTTATGTTCCTGGGTGCTTAGAGATTATCTAGTTTAACACTTATTGTGAAAATGGTTCCCAAAGTCTGTGGTCATGGAAGGCTTCTATAGCCTTGGCAGCTTATGGAAAAGGCCTTGGGTGATCACTGACATAAAAAATAAGGGTATTAATTGTTAAATGTACAACAGAAGTCACTGTGCACTTACTCCCTGTTTAGGATCTCTGTCCTTAATGAGTTGTACTATGAGAATTAACTGCAAAACTTGTTCTCAAATAGTACTTTATTTGATGTGTGTGTGTGTGGGGGTGCAAACTGTTGAAATCTTTACTTAGCATAGAGTTGGTCCCCTGTATATAAAGTTAAACTAAAAATGAACCATAGTGAAGAATGGGATGTGAGAGTGGATGGGAGATGGGAAGGCAGGTATGCAGGAAAGAACCACTGTATTCTTAAAGCTGTACCTATGAAAAATGCATCATTAAATAAAAGCTTAAAAAAAAGGAAAGAAAGAAAATGGTGCCGGAAAGACAACTCTTGCCTATCAACACACAGCTAATCAATGCCACAGTAAAGAACAGAACATAGACCTCCTTACAATATGAACCAGACCTTGGAATGCTCTAACATTTATATTGTGAGAAGCTCAAATTCTTTTCATTAGCCATAGCTCTATGGGGAGCTACTCATGTTAAGCTTAGATTTTCGCTGTGAATTTTTGACAAACTTTGCTGAAGCTGTATGAATATTGTTGGCTGTTGAGCCCCCAGGTGGGTTAATGAGGATCCCTTTCTACCTTTTGCTGAAATGTAACAAAATGCAGGGAGAGATCATGAGCACTGTGCTGAGAGCCAACAATGCCAGAAGCACTACACAAAATCCCAGCTGATATTACCCCTGCTGGCCGGCCTGACATTCAAAAAAAGAGAAAAAGGATTAACATACTAGGAAAAGTGCATGACTCAGGCAACAGGGAAGAAGCATGGGTGACAATTAAAATGCAAAATTTCATTTGTGACATGACATGGACAGTATTTCAAGTGATGCCTCTGTTAATTTTTACATGAATATAGGGGTTTGAGAAGAAAAGGACAAAGATCCCCAACAGCTAAGTTTCAACATGAATGTAAAGAATTGTTTTGAAGCATTTCTAATAGAGGATAAGACTTTAATGTGGGGTACAGGAAAACAAGTAACTTAATAGATTTCTCTGCTGCAATTCCAGATCTGCTGGGAGTCGGGGGAGTGCACCATCAGGTCTAGCCAGGAAACCAGAAACCACTCCAGGTCTTTTAAACAGAAGCATTTAATAGATAGAAATTATTGCTCAATATGCTGGAAGACCTGAGAAGTCAGTTAGGGGATGGGAACTCAATAGCAGAGAGCTATAACCACAACCAGACCTCAGGAATCAACATGAGGAAGTGAAGACCAGAGTGGAGCATCTGGAACTTTCCAGAAGAACCTGGCGTCAGTGGAGACTGCCCAGTTGGAGAGGGGATCACTGAGGGAGGAGCTCTTTTGATGCACTTAAAAGTCCCGAGGAAATGTAGCTCCTGCAAGAGATAGCACAGGAAGCACAGAAAGAGAAATCAGAGAGATACTGGGGTTTCCTTCCTCGTCCTTCCTTCTGCCACCGCCTCACATCAACCAAACACATGAGAAACACATGCTGGTCTCCCTAGGAATCACAGTTCCATCTGAACCCAAGCAAAGCAGATTAAAAGCGGGAATGAATCAGAACTTACTCAGACTGTTAAATGGCAGATGGCACAGTTTATGAAGTCTGACTCAAGCAGACCCCTGGGTCTCTGAGCCAATCCTGACTGGAGCAAGGCTTCATTACCCCCTTGAGGCCTGGGTTTGCCTACCCTCTTCTCAACTGCTTCTCCAATAAATGCCAAACTCAGTGTCTATTAAGCAAACTCCAATGATTCCCTAAACAACGGAAGTGTTTGGGCCATCCATAAATTTACTCCAGCTCACATAGGAGAGTCTCTGGGCCCAGTTTATTTTTCTGAGACCTTGGCAACCTCTCTAGCTCATTGGTTCCTACTTCCAAGGGAAACAAGCAAGTCCTGAACCCTCAACATGGGGTTACAATATTGGTCCAAATCAAATTGATTGCCAGGTGTCACAATGCAGCCACCTACTAGATACCCTGTTTTCTCCTGGGTTCAGCATCCCTACTCACCAGATTAGGCCTCCTTGAGAAAGGCAAGAGCAAGATTTCCCTAGGATTACCATGCATTGAACTGCAGACTCTCAGTGCTGGGGGCCCATAGAGCCCCTGTTTAATTCTCTAGTCTTGGGTCATGCCTGATCTACTCAATTTCCTTCTGTATTTTTCCCATGGGAATTTGCCACCCATGTGAAGTGTTAATTAGAACAAAATAGTCAAAGGCTTATGAGAATAAACTAGACATTCAACTGCATTGCCTCTGGACCATAGAGAGAATCCAGAAGGATGTTATTGAAGTTTTCCAGGGGGAGTGCTCTCTTCACTAAGCTGGAGTGCCACTCTCACAATTTAATGTAAGAGCAAAGTGTAAATAATCCTCTGGGCACTGAACACTATGACTCGCTCTTTGAGGCTTCAAACTCCTAACGATTCTGAGCCAAATGAAGAGAAGGAACAAACTGTACCAAATCCAAATGGATGCTGAGGGCACACTCAGATTCCAGGTCGTTCACTTCTCACCCTGGCACTTTCATGCTGAAGGTTAGGGAGGGACTCCTGCTGAGGCCTGGCTGCATTAGTCATAGCAGGGTGGCCACCACCCCGCAGATTACAGACTTCTGTCTCTGCATGTAGACTGCCACAGTACACTTCAGGGTGCTAGATTGGAACCCCACACACCAGCCACTTCTTCAAGCCAACAATCTTTTAACTTCTGCCAAAGCATTTTTTTTTTACTAACATAAAGTTGCTCAGGCTCCAAAAATAACATCTGTTGCTTAGAGTAACATTTTCAAACAACATAATAAACTGTACTTCCAGAAAATATACACTCTGTACTTCCCTAAGGGAACTGGCAGAATGGATGATGTGAGATCCTGGCCTCACTTGTTTCATGATCTGCCTAGCCTTGGGCAAATTATTCAGTTGATATGGGTAGTGGTGAGAGTTAGCATGTACATTTTACCTTCATTTGCAGCGAGCAATGACTGAAGTAGCTTTAAATAACAGCCCTGCCCAAGGTGCCTGGCAGGCTTTTACTAGCAGAACATATTTTTAAATTAGGGTCATGGTTCCCTGGAGTAAGTACCAAAGAGACCGAAAGAAGTTAAAACATAATAACAGGCACACATCAATTACAGCACTGTTTTAGACTTCCTGAGAATCAAGTTCACCTAACCCCTTGACTCTAGCCTCCCAGGATTCCTCTGCACCTTGCTAGTCTTTATCCTCTCCATCTCTCCCTGCCAACATTTTAGAGATGGAAGACAGATAAAGCACGGAGGTGTCTGATCCTAGTCTACTCCATGACCATAATGAGCTGCCCGGATCATCTTCTGAAGGCAGGTTATTCATTACAGGGGGCAGTAAGAGGATAACAGGTGGACTGCAATCGTCACTACTGCAGAAAATTCAGAACAATGGTTCTGAACACACAACATGAAGAAGCTCAAAGCTCCACAAGAACCCAGCATTTCATTGAGAAGGAATTCCAAGGTATTTCTTACAGTTGTCAACCTCTCAAACGCATGACATGACCCTTCTGTGTGCCTGGGTGAGGATGTGTGGTGCAAGCAGTGAAACAGAGGGGTTGCCAAGAATAGAAAAGCCAGGAGTTGCAGATCACAGTTTTAGAAAGTTCTGAGAGCCTGAAAGACATTGAAAATGAATATCTACTGTCACAGGCTTATAACGAGAATTTTAAAAAAATTAAACATCATATTTATACCCAGTTTAATCTAATTCCTGGATCCAATGAAGGTGTAATGTAAAGGGAACAGAGATGTGAATTTCATTCCCAATTGTTCAATTTAGCTTTGGGCCTCTAGAACTTCTTTTCTCATCATGATCATGATCATGATGTAAACCACCTTTCTTTATACATGTTATTTGAAAATGACACAAATTAACATATAGGAAGTGACTTTAGGAAAGATACAATGCTTTGAGAGTATTAATTTGATTATTATTGTTATGATTCAGAATGTTGTAATCAACCATTATACTGCCTGCCAAAAGTCTGGATTAGATGAACCCTGCTGACCCCAAGATTCTATTATGCTATGTGTTCAGGCTCTCTTTCTACATCTCAGGTCAAAAGAGCAACAAAACTACTACATCTCATAAGTAAAGCAAATCTTATTAGGGAGACAATGCCTAAAGAAGCCTTGGTGCAGAGGAAAGATCTTACCAAGTGTACGGCATAAGTAAAGATTACTGAGGGTTTCTCTGACTTGGCTTTCCCTACTTGGGTCTCCCAACTGGAGGCCTGAGCAAACCAGAAATTCCCAGGGACTGGACACAGCTCAGATTGAGTGTGACTCTTGGCTTGGTTGTCCTGAAGAGCCCAACTTCTAGCCCGGCTTGGCCACTTTGTTCTGTAGTGAAATCAGAGAGCATTTAAGCATTTGAATTGGAAACATTGCACTCTGAAGTCAACATCTGCCTCTTCTGAACAAAGGTTATCAAGAATCAGCATTGTGAGAATCACCTGTGGGACTTCAAACCCCTAGAGTGCTGGACCTCCACACCCAGAATTTCTGATTCAGTGGGGCCTGAGAACTCACACATCTTACACGATATTGATGCTCCTGGGGAACCACATGTTGAGAACCACTGGTCTGCAGGAGCCACCATATATTCTGATATCAAAAATGACCCTTTTGATGTGCTGCAGAAACAAGCAGTTTGGTGAGTTGGTTTTGATGGAAGCTGAAGTTAAAGGTGTTTAGAAAATGGTAGTAGATCATGAGTGTTAACTTTGAAAATAGAATCTACTTATATAAACCACATCTACATAAAACATTGTTTTTTTTGTGTAGATGTCTCTTATTAACATTTTTATAAAGTCACAATGATAATGTTTTTGCTTTATTTGTTTTTCTTGATCTTTTCTTTTTGGTTAGTAAAAGTGAATGAAGTTTTTAAAAAAAAATTAAAATTTTATTTATTTGAGAGACAGAAAGAGAAAGCCCAAACAGACAAGAGAGAGTGCTTTCATCCACTGATTGACTTCCCTAACGCTTGTAATAGCCAAGGCTGGGTCTGCTGGAAGCTGGGAGCTGAGTCTACATCTCTAATGTGGGTGGCAGGAATCCAACTACCTGAGTTGTTACTGTTGCCTCTCACGGTGTGCATGAGCAGGGAGCTGGAGTCAAGAGCCAGCAATTGAACCCAGATATTCTTACATGGTATGTAAGTGCTTTATCTGTTGACTTAACTGCTAGACCAAAGGCATATACCCTGTGAATAAAGTTTTAATTGGTCCTTTGCTGAAATCAAGGCAAAAGGCTTTCGATTGGTGACACAGACTTACAAATTGCTCTTTGAAAGTTGAATAATAATTGAAAATTATGCTTCCAAGACCAGATAAGGCCAATTTTACAACTCAGTTTTTCCTTTATTAAACCTGCAAGTCTGGCTTATCATTGCTTCCTCATCTCATTAACCAATTGAGTTCTTCACCTTTTAGTTTGTACCATCAGCATTCCAAGACCCCATCATAACAGAAATGTGTACAATTTCCAATTGTCTTCAAAAGATTACATTTCCCAAGAGTGATGTGTTGTTTTTCTTTTCTTTTTATTATAAGATGCATTTATTTATTTGAATGTCAGAATTACACAGAGAGAGGAAGAGACAGAGACAGCCAAATGGCTGCAACGGCCAGGAGCCAGGAGCCAGGAGCTCCTTCAGGTCTCCCACATGGGTTCAGGAGTACAAGCACTTGAGCCATCCTCTGGTGCTTTCCCAGGCACATTAGCAGGGACCTGGATCAGAAGCAGAGCAGCTGGGTCTTGAACTGGTGTCCATATGGTATGCTGTTGTGGCAGTTGGCAGTTTTACCTACTACACCACAGTGCCATCCCCTGTTGTTCTTCCAGGGCCTCTTGGCTTCAATCACACACAACAAAGAAAAAGTGACATTTAGCACTAGTTAGGAGCAGGCATTGTAGCATAGCTGATTAAGGTGTTATTTGGGAAGCCTGTATCCCATATTACTGTGCTGGTTCAAGTCCTGGCTACTCTCCTTCTGGTCCAGCTCACTGCTACTGCACCTCAGAAGGAATGGATGATGGCTTAAGTACTTGAGTCCCTACTACCCATGTGGGAGACCTACATGGAGTTGTTGGCTTTGGCTTCGTTCATTCCCAGATGTTACAATTTGGCAAGTGAACCAACATCAACAAATGGAAAATCTCTCTCTCCCTCTCTCCCTCTCCCTCCCTTTTTCCCCTAACCCCCAACCCCAAGCCCTGTCCACTCTGCCCTTCAAATAAATAAATCTCTAAGAATAATAGAAAAACCCTATAAGATCGAAGAAGTGAGGTTTAAATAGTTTCACCTTATGACAGGTTCTGTAAGAAGCAATTTATAAAGATAGATCTGTGGAGGATTCCAAGATGGTGGAATGTGGAGGGAGCTTTGTGCTCTAGCCTAGGGAAAGATAGTTTTAAAAAAAAATGTAGAGAGAGTATAGCCTCAAGGAAGTCAGGGAAAAAACTGCTGAGGAAACTCCATGCAAATTAGAGGAACACTGTGGACCTACATCAAGGGTGTGACCACAACTCAGAACCCCAGCAGCCAACAACCACAGCACCAGCTTTGGAGAGTGAGGTGAGACCTGACTATAGCAGCCCAAGCCACTGGCAATACAGCTGCAGGAAGAGCCTGGCGTGAGTCCAGCTTGGAGCCCTCTGGGGGACAGTGTACCTACAACCCTAGAGGGAAAAAAAGGAGGCATGTTTCTCTCTCCCCAGGTCCCCAGCACCAGTGTCCTGTAACTAGCCAAGAGAGGGTGGGTGCCATATTGGACATACAAAACAGCTATGCCAGCTTGTATCCATGTGCCCATCAACCAGCCAAGAGGAGACAGCTGAGTCTGGCTGGCAGAACTGATGGGGGCTGAGTGCTTGTGACTGGGACTGTGTTCTGGGACTGTCTAAACACTGTGGCTGCAAGGGAGGGTGCAGGATGTGGCTACATCTTTGGGCAGTCACTGTGGGTAGCTCCACATACTCATGGCTCCCTGATTCACTGGTGAGGGTCATTGCTGTGGTATCCATGCTCACACTGAGGACTGCACAGATCTTTTGTGTGGTTCTTGTGGCAGTGCAGATGAATACTGCACCAACTGGGGCTAGTGCCCAGGCATTGGTCTCCTTGGAGGAGAGGAGGTAGACCAACACAGCAGATCAAACCTACCCTCTGATAAGAAAAAAAAAAAAAAGGAGATTTAACGATTTATTATGCCCAACTTGGATGTCATCCTGGACACTCCCTCCACCCTGGAGCACTGAACAGAGCTCCCTGGCCACACCCAGCACACACATCTGGGTATTCACTAAAAAAGCAGACATTCCACTAAGCCACAGAGGAATAGTCTACAGATAAAATCCATCATAAGGGGGGAAAAACCCAAATATATCCACAAATGCCTAAAAATAAACACAGCAATTCCAGCAATTCAAGAAACAAGAACAAGGAAGACAATGTGATGCCCCCAAAGGAACATAGCAACACTTAAATACTAGAATGTGAAGAAGAGATTGATGAAATGCCAGAAACAAACTCAAAAAATTGATCGTAGGATTACTTATAAATAATTAGAAGCAAATCCACAAACTAAAGAAATCCATATATGACATGAATAAATTTTTTTCCCATAAAATAGAGATTTTAAAAGGAAATAAAAACAAAATTTTGGAAATGAAGAATTTAATAGATCAAAGCCTTAACGACAGCCTAGGTGAGTCAGAAGAAAAATCAAAATCATATCAGGCATCTTCTCAGATCACAATGGAATAAGGCTGGAAATCAACTCAAGAATCTCTAGATATATATATATATATATATATATATACACACACACAAACACATGGAGACTGAACAATATGTTCCTGAATGAACAGTGGGTCATAGAAGAAATCAAAAGAGAAATAAAAAATTCTGGAAATGAATGAAGACAATACAACAAATCAAAACTTATGGGATACTGCAAAAGTAGTGTTAAGAGGAGAGTTTATAGCAACTGGTGCCTACTTCAAGAAATTGGAAGGCACCAAATAAATGAGCTATCAATGCATCTCAAAAGCAAACCAAACCCAGACATATCTACAACCATCATATCTTTGACAAAGGAGCTAAAATCAATTTCTGGATCAAGGACAGTCTCTTCAATAGATGGTAATGAGAAAACTGAATCTCCACATACGGAAGTATGAAGCAAGACCCCTACTTACATCTTACACAAAAATCCACTCAAATTGGATTAAAGACCTAAATCTACAACCTGATACCACCAAATTATTAGAGAACATTGGGGAAACACTGCAAGATATTGGCATAAGCAAAGAGTTCTTGGAAAAGACCCCAGAGGCATAAGCAATCAAAGCCAAAATAGACAAATGAGACTACATCAAATTGAGAAGCATCTAAACTACAAAAACACTCAGCAAACTGAAGAGGCAACCGACAGAATGGAAGAAATTATTTTCAAACTCTGCAACTGACAAAGGATTACTATCCAAAATCTTTAAATAACTGAAGAAATTCAACAACAACAAAACAAACAACCCAGTTATGAAATAGGCAAAGGACTTAAACATGCATTTTTCTTTTTTTTTAACTTTCATTTAATGAATATAAATTTCCAAAGTACGGCTTATGGATTACAATGGCTTCCCCCCCATAACGTCCCTCCCACCCGCAACCCTCCCCTTTCCCACTCCCTCTCCCCTTCCATTCACATGAGGATTCATTTTCGATTCTCTTTATATACAGATCAGTTTAGCATACATTAAGTAAAGATTTCAACAGTTTGCACCCCCATAGAAACACAAAGTGAAATATACTGTTTGAGTACTCGTTATAGCATTAAGTCTCAATGTACAGCACATTAAGGACAGAGATCCTACATGAGGAGTAAGTGCACAGTGACTCCTGTTGTTGACTTTACAAACTGACACTCCTGTTTATGGCATCAGTAATCTCCCTATGCACCAGTCATGAGTTTCCAAGGCTATGGAAGCCCCTTGAATTCTCCGACTCTTATCTTGTTTAGACATTAAACAGGCATTTTTCAAAAGATGAAATACAAATGGCCAATAGACATATGAAAAAATACTCAAGATCACTAGCCATCAGGGAAATGCAAATCAAAACCACAATGAAGTTTCACTCACCCTTGACAGAATGACTTTTATACATAAATCAACAAACAACAAATGCTGGCAGGGATGTGGGGAAAAAGATACCCTTATCCACTGTTGGGAATGTAAATTGGTACAGCCACTGTGGAGGACAGTATGGAGATACCTCAGAAATCCGAACATAGACCTACCATATGATCCAGCCAACCCACTCCTGGGAATTTACCAAAGGGAAATGAAATCAGCATATGAAAGAGTTATCTGTACCCCTATGTTTATTGCAGCTCAATTTGCAATAGCTAAGACGTGGAATCAACCCAAATGCCTGTCAACTGAAGACTGAATAAAGAAATTATGGAACATGTACACCCGGCCGGCACCGCGGCTCACTAGGCTAATCCTCCGCCTTGCGGCACCGGCACACTGGGTTCTAGTCCCAGTCGGGGAGCCGGATTCTGTCCCAGTTGCCCCTCTTCCAGGCCAGCTCTCTGCTGTGGCCAGGGAGTGCAGTGGAGGATGGCCCAAGTACTTGGGCCCTACACCTCATGGGAGACCAGGATAAGTACCTGGCTCCTGCCTTCGGATCAGCATGGTGCGCCAGCCGCAGCACCAGCCGCAGCGCGCTGGCCGCAGCGGCCATTGGAGGGTGAACCAACGGCAAAGGAAGACCTTTCTCTCTGTCTCTCTCTCTCACTGTCCACTCTGCCTGTCCCCCCTCCCAAAAAAGAGTAGAATATGTACACCAAAGAATACTACACAGCCCTAAAAAATGAAATCGTGTCTTTTGCAACAAAATGAATGAAACTGGAAAACATCATACTTAGTGAAATAAGTCAGTCCCCAAAGGACAAATACCATATGTTCTCCCTGATCTGTGAGAATTAATAGAGCACCCAAAAGATAGTCCACAGAAGTGAAAGTGACACATTGAGATGGGATGACTTTGAACAGCCTTTGTCTCGACTGTTGAGGAACAGTTTTTTTAATACTATTTGTTCAACTCTTTACTTAGTACAGCGTTAATCATTTGTGTATAAAGTTTATTGAAAACAGATCTTAGTAAAAAATAAGAATGATAATAGGAGAGGGAGGAGGAAGAAAGGTGGGAGTGCAGGTACAGTGGGAAGAATCACTATGTTCCTAAAGTTGTATTTATGGAATGCATGAAGTTTGTATACCTTAAATAAAATTTTTCTGGGGAACAAAAAGACTTATCAGTGAGGTTCTTTCTAGGTGTACAGAGGTGTGATGGTTATTTTTATGTATTAAATTGATTGGATCATGGTACATCCAGATACTTGGCTAAACTCTATTCCTGGGTGTTTCTGTGAGTGTCTCTCTGGAGGACATTAGTGCTTGAATCAGTGGCCTATATAAAGGGGACCATCTGCACCTTTGCAGGTTGGCATCATCCAATCACTTACAGACTGGACTAGAACACAAGATGGAAGAGCTGAGAATTTGTCCCTTCTGCCTGACTCCTTGAGCTGCAGGCTGATCTTTTCCCCACGGTGCTTCTGATTCTCAAGTCTTCACAGTTGTTCTTGAATCTACACCATTTCTGGAGTTCCCTGGACTTCTGGATTGCAGATGGCAGATCATGGGACTTCTGGGTCTTCACAATCATGTGAGTCAGTGCTTCATAATCAATCTCTGTATGTCTTACTGGTTCTGCAGATCACATTCAGATGTGCACCAAGTTGTATTTGCATGAGTTCCTAGCCAAGCATTCATGTGACAGTTCCTGGCCAGTACTAAACTCCCATTCTAAATGATTAATCCATACTCTTTTTGGAGACCACAAAGTAGGGACATTAACAGAAGCAAAATGCCACATAAGCAGTGAAATAAAGAGGGCACACATCATCCACTTAAATCTATGTATATGAATGTATGTGTGTGTACACACAATGCAAGTGTTCAAGGAAAATGCAAGCTAAAGCTAGTTTGAAAATTGTTCTACATTTTAATTAAATCTATCAAATTCAAAGCAAGTTATATATATATATATATATATATATATATATATATATATATATATAAAGGGCACTCATAACTGAATCCAACTATTCTAATTATAACAAAAATAAAGACCACTTTAACACAAAGGTACAACTTTACTTAAATAAAACTAACACTTTAAATTATTTTAAAATATGGACAAGTGTTTAGCCTAGCAGTTAAGATGCGAGCATCCCACACTGAAATGCCTGGATTCAATTCATAGTCTGTTCTTTACTACAGCTTCCTTCTAATGTATACTCTGGACACAGCAGTGATGGCTCAAGCGATTGTCTTCTGAATTCCCTGCTCCTGACTTTATCCAGGCCCAGCTCCAGTCATTTCAGGCATTTGAGGAAGGAACCAGAGGATGGGAGCTCTCTTTTTCTGTCTCTCAAATAAGTAAACATTTTAAATAAATAAATAATTTATAAGTAGTTATTAAATCACTGAAACTTAATGTAAATTGTGGACTTCAGTGATAATGATGTACCGCTATAGGTTCATTGATTGGAACAAATCTAGGACTCTGGTGGAGAGCCTGATACTAAGGTAGGCTGGGTGGCGATAGAGGGGCAGAGAGGGTACAAGGGGACTTCAAAAAGGCCATGGAGAATAGAATTAAAAACAACTTTGTTTTGGTAAAAAAAATATTGAAATCCATGCATATAAGGGGTCATCAAGAAAGTTAATAAAAAGTGTGAATTATGAAAAAACGGCTTGGATTTAAAATTTTTTCCATGAATTTTTGAAGTACCATTGTGTATGGGAACTCTGTACTTTCTGCTCAATTTAGCTGTGAACCTAAAATTATTCTAAAATAGTCTATTGCTTTAAAAAATGTTAAATTCTTTAATGCACACTTTCTGAAATTATTGTCTTCAGGGTAATTTTCTATCATTGGAATTTTACCAACATGCAGAGGCCAATGACTTCTAGTCTCTGGGTCCAATATATTGACGTAGAGGCCAGATAATAGTCTCACTTTCTGGAGACAGAGTCTTATGAAAGGACATATTTTATAGAACATGTGATTGACAGCCACAAAAAGGAAGCCCGCAGAATTCCACAGCGTGGCAACACTCCACACCAATGTGGCATTTCTGCCTCTCAGAGAAGGTGCTCCAACTTTCTCATACATTCTGCCTCCTTCCAACTCAAGTTTCCAAAATATTATATCCCCCAAGGGTCTGGTATTGTGGCAAGGTGCATAAAGCTGCCACCTCCAACACCTGCATCCCATATGGGTGCTGGTTCATGTCCTGGATGCTGCCTTCTGATCCAGCTCCCTGCTATTGTGCCTGGGATGGGCAGTGGAAGACAGCCCAAGTGTTTGAGCCCCTGTTGGTCATGTGGGAGACCAGATGAAGCTCCTGGCTCCTGGTTTTGGCCCGAACCAGCCTTGGCTATTGTGGCCATCTGGGAAGTGAACCAGTAGATGGAAGCTCACTCTCTCTCTCTCTCTCTAACTGCCTTTCAAATAAATAAATCAATCTTCTTTAAAAAAGGAAATAAAAAATCACCCTAAACAACCACTTTTTGAAATATAAATCACCTCTCCCAAAAACCAGAGGAAGTAAAATCACTGTTAACATAAAACCAAGAGCTAACACCTTCTCTTTGGCTTCATGTCTGAGAGCATAAATAAAGCTCTGTAGATAGAAAAATCCCAACTATACACATAAGTTATTACTCTTTGATTTACCAAAAGGAAAAATTTAACTGATGTATACATAGTGTTCATTACTGCAGAAACACCAATGATGACTCAAGTTTTACTGGCTGATGAGGGTCATTGCAAGGGTGATGCCCTGGTCTTGCTTCAGGATGTGCCCACTTGCCCTGGAATGTGTGCATCCACCTGTGTGGGAAGCTATAATCAGAGATGATAATTGTAAGTGGTAATGCTGAACAATTGGTGTGACTGCTGCACATCAATGAGTCGGTTCACATCAGTACTTTTTATTCTACCTTGTGGTCTACTGATTTTTCTCTATATACCTGTACCTTGAGCCTACAGGACAATTAGACATAGAACAAATATTTTAATTGAATGACTAATGGAATGAATGAATAAAAGAATGCAAGATGATTTCAGAGACCGAGTAATTTGAATCATTTACAGGGTCCATGAAAGAACAGGAGATACAGCTGGACTGTAGATCAGAAATAAACTATGGGATATCCTGAATACCAGCTTGGAAGAAAGAAGATCCATGAATGTGTCTGATGGAACATGAACACAATCAAAGCACACTTCAGTAAGAATGTCATTAGAAGTGATGAGTCAATGTCCAACAGACATTCCTAAAAAGATACTGCTTTCCATTTTATTTTGCCACTGAATTATTTTAGGTTACTTTTAAGGTTAACCAAAGAGGTCTTGAAACTTTAAAAAAATTAAATTACTCAGTTTCCTTAGACTTATTATGAAAAATATCTTGAAAGTGATGTATTTCCAAGAAAAAGAACATTGATGGACTCTAAGAATTCAACCTATTTTAAGTAAAAGGTGTTACTGGTTAAAGATCTGGTAAAAATGTGCTATCAATAAAATTATTATAAATGGTCTTCTAATTTTCCTGAATTGAAATATTTTAACATATACAACAGCTAATACTTTTAAACATACTTTTTAAGCTCAGATAACTTACAAAAGTAGCCTTATTGAAGAGAAAGAGTTAACATAACACAAAATGCAACATCTAAGTATACAATTCAGTGTTTCTTAGCATATTCACAGAATTACACCACAATCAGCACAATCTAATTTTAGAATCTTTTCATTACCCAAAAAGAAACAGACTCAGTTAGCAATTAATTGCCATTCTATCCCAATTTCTCCCAACTACAAAGCCCTGGGGAACTGGTAACCTTTGTCTATTGATTTACCTCTTGTGAACATTCCAGATAAATGGTATCATACAATATGGAGTCTTTTGTGACTGATTTGTTTCACTTACCATAATTTTCCAAGATTCATGTTACAGTATTCATTCCTTTGCTATGCTGAATAATATTGTATTACACAGATGTACAATTTTACTTATCCATTAATCAGTTAATGAACATAAGTTGGTTTTCAATTTTTGCTATCTTAAATAAGGTTCTATTACATTTGCATGTAAAATTTTGTGTAGACTTTTCTTTATATTGGAGATACACACACACGATTTTTTGGTTTGGTCATTTTAACATTTTCTGAAACTGCCAAATTGTTTCCCAAAATACTTACATTATTTATATTTCTAATAGCAATTTTTGAGAGTTCCAAATGTCCATATTCTTGCCAATATGTTGTTTTGATTATGATTATAGATCCTAGTGGGTCTGAGTGGAATTGCACTGTGGTTTTGATTTGCATTTCTCTAATGGCTAATTATGTGTGCACTGTATTATGTGTTTATTGCAAACCTTCTGTGGATAAATGCCTCTTAAAATAATTTGTCTATTTTTAGTTAGATTATTCATCTTTTTATTACTGAGTGTAAATGTTCTACATATGAATCACTTATTTGAATGTTTTTCTCCTACTCTGTGAGTTGTTCTTTAACTTTCTTAATAATCTACTTTAAATGTGCAAGACTTTCACATTTTGATGAAATTCAGTTTACCTCTTTTCTCTTTTGTCATTTGTGCTTTCCCATATCGTATGCAAATTATTGGCTGTTCTAAGAATTTTTAGACTTAGCTCATATTTAGATCTATGATCTATTTTGAGTTAAATTTTGTACAGATCCAATGTCATTCTTTCACTTGTGGATATTTAGTTGTCCCAGAACCATTTGTTGGAAAAATTATTCTTTTATCACTGAATTGCTCTCATACATTTGTTTGGAATCAATTGGTCAGAAACATAATGGTTTATTTTTTACTGCATTTTATTCCATTGATCTGTATGTCTATCCTTATGCTATCACACAGCCCTGATAATTCAAACTTTATACTAATTTTCAAATCAGGGAATAAGAGTTTCTAATTTTGTTCCTTTTGTCAAGATTCTTCAGATATTCTTGGTACATTGCGTTTCCATGTAACTTTTAGAATCATCTTGTGAATTTCATTAAAGAAATATCAGTTTTTATAAAGGTTGCGTTGAATCTATAGATTGCTTTGAGAAATAGTGCTGTCTTTCCATCTTAACAATGTTAATTCTCCCAATTTTTGAACAGGGGCTATCTTTCCATTTATTCAGCCTTCTATAATTTCTTTCAGAAATATGTTGTAACTTCAGTGTACAAGTATGACACTTTTTCAGTTAAATGTATAGCTAAGTATGTTATTCTTTTCATGTTTATATAAATGAAATTACCTTGTATCATTTTTAAATTTTTCATAGTGTAGAGAAATGTTATAGATTTTTGCAAATTGATTTTGTGCCTTAGGATTTTCTACATACATGATCATGTCACCTACAAATAGAAATTGTTTTATTTCTTCCTTTTTAATATGAGTGTCTTTTATTGAAATACACTTCTACACTGCCTTTTATAATGACCTATGTGGTTACTTTTGCTTATATTCCATCTTTTCATATGGAGTCAAAACACCTCCTTCTGTCCTTTCCATTCTGTCTGAAGGATTGCCTTTAGTATGGTTTGCAACTATACTACAGAGAAACATACCTCAGTTTGTTATTTGAGTGTCTTAATTCTTCCTTTACTTTTGAAATATAAAACAGTTTTGCTCTGGATATTGAATTATTGAATGAGTCTTTTTTTTTCTATGTTTATTTTTGAGAGAGAGACAGATAACTCCCACCTTTTAGTTTAATCTCCAAATGTCTACAATTGCTGAGGCTAGGTTGAGACCAAAGCTAAGAACAAGAAACTCAGTCTAGGTCTCCCACATGCATGGCAGAGATCCAACTACCTGAGCCATAACCTGCTGCTTCCCAGGTCTAGTTTAGCAGGAAGCTTCAATCAGGAAGTGGAGCCAGGCATCAAACCCAGGTACCACGATTTGAGATGTGGGCATCTTAACCACTAGGACAGTGCTCACCCCAGTCTTTTCCTTTTAACAGTTTTAAGACAGAGCCCCTATACAGTGCACTGAATGTAGATACTGGATACCATCAGGTCTTAGTCTCCTCATGTTGTCTCCCAGCCTCCCTACCTTGGCTTACAATTTCTCTATGACTGTAAAAAGTTAGCTCACTGAATTGAGGGAATGGAGCAGATGACCCTACAAGGTCCCCAGTCACAGGCTCATGAGGTCATTGATTTCCTCCATAGATAACATCTTGATATTCCATCTTGTCTTAAGGAGTTCCTTTTCTAGGAACCCCAGACCCCAAGCAAAATTATCACCTGCATGTAGCCTCAGACTGACTGGAGCTCACTGTGACATCATCAATCTTCCCTAAGGGACATGATGTGGCTAACCCACGGAAGGAGGCCGAGAAGCTCTGCAGACGAATCAGAAATGTGGATATGAGCTAAACATCCTTCAATATTTAAGAACCTTTACCCTTAAGTCCTACGGGAGCCCAGGGACTGAACAATAGCTGCCTGCCTCCTTGCTCTGCACTTTGCAATGAACATCTCTTCCGTGCTTTCTCCCACTCTGTTGTCAGTGATGGCTTTCTGTGCCTTGAACTAGCAGATCCATTTCTGGACGGTCTAAAGCACCCACTCTATTCAGTTTTGAGGGGTGTTCTGTACCATTGCCTCTAGTCTCCACAGTTTGTGATGAGAAGTCAGCTTCAATTTTACCAAAAAGTTTCCGAGATTCTTGTTACCTTTAAAAATTTTCCTTTCTGTTCCTCATATTGGATAATCTTTTTTTCTAAAAACTATGCTCTTTTTTTTTTTTTTTTTGACAGGTAGAGTTATAGACAGTGAGAGAGAGACAGAGAGAAAAGGTCTTCCTTCCTTTGGTTCACTCCCCTAATGGTCGCCAAGCTGGTGCTGCGCCAATCCAAAGCCAGGAGCTGGTGCTTCCTCCCGGTCTCCCATGCAGATGCAGGGGCCCAAGCACTTGGGCCATCCTCTACTGCCTTCCTGGGCCACAGCAGAGAGCTGGACTGGAAGAGGAGCAACTGGGACTAGTACCTGGCGCCCCAACCGGGACTAGAACTCGGGGTGCTGGCGCTGCAGATGGAGGACTAGCCAACTGAGCCACGGCGCTGGCCTATAGTGGATAATCTTAATTGACTCACATTAAAGTTCACCAATCCTTTCTTCTGCCAGCTAAAATCTGTTACCTGAATCTCCAAGGTATTTTTCATTTTAGTTGTTATGCTTTTCAACACCCAAACTTCTATGCGGTTCTTTATTTATAATTCCTATCTTATTACTGATGTTCCCTATTTAGTGAGATATCATTATCACACTTTCTTTACATTTTTTGATAGAACATGTTTTTCTTTAATTCTTTGAACATGTGTATGAACCTTCCCATTGAGAACAATCCTGGGTTACAAGCTTCGCTGTTTCAAAGGGGGGTACGAAATTGTCTGCCTTTCTTCTGGACCTGGATTGGCAGTTCAGTATCGAACACTCTGCCTTTTCACGGGGAATCCTTGGGGCTTCTGGCCAAAGGAGTGCCACTGGTTTCCTGCCATGGGTGGCACATCCCCACTGATGTATGCACCCATTTCAATTTAGTCTTTCCCTTCCAGCAGAACACCCCAGAGAGGCACTGGTTGCCCCTCAGTTGGGCCATTTCTTTATTTTCTTTTTTTTTTTTTTTTCTTTTTTTTTTTTAAGGGAAAGGGTTTATTGGGGAAAACCCAGCAGGCCTGAGGGAAAGGGCAAGGAAGGAAGAAGAGAGAAGGAGAGTGTAACAGAGAAGGGGGGGAGGGAGAAGGAAAGGGAGAGAGAGAGACAGAGAGAGAGAGAGAGAGGAGAAGAGCTAGCGAGGAGAGAAGACAAGAGCAGGAGGAGAGAGGAGCCAAGAGAGAGCAGAGAGAAGAGAGAAGGGAGAGAGTGAGCAAGGGAAGAGAGGGGAGAGGAGCGAGAGAAGAGAGGAGACAAGCGAGAGAGAGAGCAGAGAGGAGAGAAGAGAGAGTGAGCAAGAGAGAGCGAGATGAGAGAGAGCGAGTGAGAGAGAACTGAGAGCAGGAAAAAAGAGAGAGCCACGTGTTCGGGAACAGGTCCTTTTAAAACTTTGCCGAAGGGTGGGCAGGAAGCAGGACAGTGAATCCCATTAGGATGAGGGTGGAGCTTGAGACTGGTGGTTGGGCCATGTGGCCACCTGGCTTCCAGCAATGAGACAATCATCTTCGTCCTTCATGCTTAACCTCTGGGATGCATCCTAAAGAACTGGGATCCTTTTCATCACCAGATCCTGAAAACGAAGTATCTAGATTTCCTTAGTAATGTTGTCTGGCCCTAATATAAACTTCTAGGCTGAGAGGCCTTGCACTTGAACGCAGCTCTTAGCTATAATACTGCCCTTCAGCTCAATGTCTTGTCACAATCTTTCCAAATGGTCCAAGATTCCTTATGTTCAAGCATTTGTGGCCCTATCACAAACCCTGGCATTTGCAAAAATTGTTGAACGTGCCTTGTTAAATTTCAAAGATCTATGGACTACCCTGATATAGTGCATGATCCTTCCTTTTCTCTTGCCCAAAACTACCCCCTTCATAATGAGCCAAGAGCTCCTCTGCTGACAGCTCCTCCAATAACAGCTCCTCCACCCCATCAGGAACCACTCTCCCTTCAGGAACCAGATCAGGTACTGCTCAGCATCATCAAGTCCTGGCTCCTCCCATTCCCCAACATAATGCCTTAAACCTTTGCAAACTTACAAATGGGGCAACGGGGACCATCAGTGTTCATGTTCCTTTCCCCATGTCAGACTTATCCTAATCAGATGCCAAACTTGACTTTTAGCCAGGGCCCTTCTCACTTCATAAAAGAATTCCAGGAACTCACCAGTAGCCTTTGAATTGACCTGGCAGGATATCTATATTATTTTCACCACATGCTGCACATATGAGGGAAAGACGCACATCTGGTCTCTGATCCAATCTTGGGCTGACAATGTTCACGCCCATAACTCCCAGGGCACATAGCCAGGAGGAGATATAGCACCAGAGGCTGAACCCCAAAGGACTTATCAGTACAGAGATCCTGGCAGGGATGCCAAGATTACATGCTCACATGCTCAACTGAGGGCAAGAAGAAAAGTCATCATAAAACATGTCCGTTACACCAAGTCGCAGGAGATTGTGCAGGCCCAACAAAACCCTCTCTTATTTCACTCTAGACTGGTGAAGGCAACACAAAAATAGACTTAGATCCTGGAAGTCAGGAAGGCCTTGCCATCCTGGCTGTCCACTTCATCAGTCAGGCCTCACCAGATGTCAGAAAAAACTTCCCGAGTTAGATCAGGGACACAGAATTCTTTCCCCTCTTTGCTGGACATGGCTCTCAAGGTCTTTAACAACTAGAAGGAGACCTCAAGGCCTAAAAGGAAGAAAAAAAAAGATGATAGATGATAGGTCCAATACACAGCAGCTGCCATTGCTAGCTCCCTGCCAACTTAGGGGGCCAAGGGGCAACCAATGGCTATAGGACCAAAGTTTGTCAGGATATCTCGTATCTGCTTCCACTGCCACCAAACCAGGACATATGAGTCAGGATGGCCAAACCCCACCTCCAGAACTCTGTCTTATTTGTAAGCAGTAGGGACTCTAGAAGTGGCACTGCCTTTCTGTCCATGCAAGAGGGTAACTCTATATCCAAGAACCCAGCCACAGCTCATCCAGGATAATAGCAGATGCCCCAATCTATCCCTTGACTATGAGAACCCAATGAAAGAGAAGTTGATGGCCTATGTTAGCTCCTGTATTTTCCATCTCTATGGTCCCTTTTGCTGTAACAAAATGGAGTTCCTAATGAACACAGGGGCCCCATATTCTGTCTTTAGTACTTTCTCTGGAGGCAACTTACAACCCTTGATCTTCCTTACTGACACCCAATCCTGAATACTTCATCTTCCCTGAGAGAAAATATCTTTACTCATACCTTTCTTATCCTGCCAAGTGGCCCCACCCCTCTACTAAGAAGCAATATTATGATAAACTTTGCACTAACCTTCACTTGTCTGAATTTGCCTGTCCTTTGTCAGCACTATTGGACCCTAATCCCCAGTTCCTATCAGGGAACTGCACTCTCTCATTTTCCAACAGGTCCCTCCAGAAGTATGGGGCATCCCCACCCCAGGACAATTGCTGTCAATGGATACCATAAAAATTCACTTAAAAGATTCTACTTTCTTTCCTAGAAAACCTCAGTACCCCCAAAGCAAGAGGCTTGAAGAGGCCTACAGCCCCTCATTTTTTGGTTCTTGGCTACTAGCTTACTCTCAGAATGCTCTAAGGTCTTACTTTGACTATGGGAGCTTGATCAACAACTTTGTTATGTTCTGACAGCTTGGGAAGACAGTCTCAAAAGAGTTATGATCAGTCATGGATGTTATCTGGAAAAAGAACCCACAGACCTTCCAAAGATCTTTGAGATTGGCCTTCTCACCACAGGCCCACAGGGCAAAAAGCAACAGAAGTAACTGGCTTTCCTTGTCAGTTCCTGAGTTTTAAAATGTTAAATCTTTTGTCATCCAAAGTTATTCTTTTCTAAAAACATTTGCATTCACATTCATGGAGGAAATTCTAACAAAATTTATTAAATACAGATTTCTGACAGCTTTAAGATGATTGTACTTGATAAGAATTTCCAAAACTTAATGGAAAAAAAAGAGGAGAAAATTAGAAAATCCATAAAACAGCTAATGGAGATCAAGCTAGAATCAGTTACATGAGACTCAACCAACAAACAAAATTTGTGGCTATATTTGAATGTTTCATCTTCTAGGTTCAGGAAATTTCTATGGCTTACAGTGCTTTAATAATGACCAGTTTTATAAACAAAGATCAATGTATTTACCTTTACCTTCCCCTACACCCCACACTCACTTTATTATTTTATTCCTTTAAAATTGAAAAACTTTTATGAGGAGATTGTAATCCTGTTCATTGTTTTTAAGATGCAAACTCAATTTGTTATGTTCTTGTTGGTTTTGTTACATAGTTTCCTCTTTGAGCTCTGTTCCTATTGGCTGCCAGAGTTCTACAGGAGTACAATTCCCAGATATAATCCTGGCTTGGTACTTTGAGACGATGACTTATGCCTACAGGACAGATAAAGCTAAGTTTAACAATGAGCTCTAGCAAAGTTAGCCTAAGAACTGTTCTGCCTAGTACCTCTTAGTGTCTCAAATATGACTGAAAGTGTTTTTGACACTAACTAAGGGTTGTCACATACTTCTTTCTCAACATGGGAGCAGATCAAGAACCAGAAATCCAGCCTGGCAATGAGGGACAAACAGAACCTGGCTATACAATGACTGATCAGTCATGCGCTAAGAGAAAAATCTTGACCACAAGGAGGTAAACACAATCAGGATGCAGTCATTGGTGTCAATCTTAAACAGAATTAGATGAAGCTGAGAGGTTATAAAAAAGGGTTCTTATGCATGACTGCCTGATAGTCAATGTCACAATGGGGCCCCATTTCAAAAAGTGATGCTAACTAGATATGATACTTGGTATTCTCACACCTAACGCTGGAATCTATATACAGCATGCACACTGAGGTGCTGAGGAAGCTCTCACTTCTGAGTACAAGGAGTCCTGACTCAAAATTTGGGAAATTTAAAACAACTGGTGGCTTATAAATCAAAAATCTGAACATCATGACCCAAATCTGACAGATGTGTCTGAAATAACAGCCACTCGTGATGTACTGCAGGAGAGAGACGAGGTCACTTTTGGGCAGCCCACCACAGTGCACACAGTTCACTGTGCACTGCCACTTTTGGCTAGAGAAATTTTTCTTTTTTTAAATATTTATTTAAAGTGAATAAATTTCATCTATTTCATATACACAGTTTTAAGAATATAATGATATTCCCCATCATACCCACCTCACCTCCCTTGATCCCACCTTGCCTCGTTCTTCCTTTCTTATTTTTCTTTTAATTTTTGTAGTGACATACTTTGAATTTACTTTATAACCACAAGCTTGACCCTCCATTAAATAAAGAATTCAACAAGTAGTAAACAGAAAAACCACTGTTTCTCAAGAGTAGAGACAAGGGCTATAAATAATAATCAAATTTTGCTCATACACATTATTTTTTTATACTCTGTATATTAATTACCACAAACCAGGGAAAATATATGCTATTTGTCTTTTTGGGACTGGCTTATTTCATTAAGCATAATAATCTTCAATTGCATCCATTTTGTTGTGAAAAACAAGATTTTATTCTTTTTTTATAACTAGGCTGTATTCCATAATACACACACACACACACACACACACTACAACTGTTCTTTTCTAAATATCAAAGTTTTCCTATTGAGGAAATTCTCCAATACTCCAATACTGAATGGCAATAGCTGTCCTTACAACTGCCCAAAGGGGAACTTGTGCCCTCATTAAAGCAGATAATCGAATTAATGGTAAAACTAGTCTTCAAACAGTACTTATACTTTGTGTGTTTGTGTGGGTGCAAACTGTTGAAAAATTTATTTAGTATAAAGTTGATCTGTATATAAAGATAATTCAAATGAATCTTAATGAAGAATGGTGGGGGGGGGCCCGGCACTGTGGCACAGTGAGTTAAAGCCCTGGCCTGAAGTGCCGGCATCCCATATGGGCGCCGGTTCTAGTCTGGCTCCTTTTCCAATCCAGCTCTCTGCTATGGCCTGGGAAAGCAGTAGAAGATGGCCCAAGCCCTTGGGCCCTTGTACCCGCGTGGGAGTCTCCTGGAGGAAGCTCCTGGTTCCTGGCTTCGGATCGACACAGCTCCGGCCACTGCAGCCAACTGAGGAGTGAACCAGTGGATGGAAGGCCTCTCTCTCTCTCTCTCTCTCTCTCTCTCTCTCTCTCTGTAACTCTGTCTTTCAAATAAATAAAATAAACCTTTAAAAAAAATGAAGAATGGGATGGGAGAGGGAGTAGGAGGTGGGAAAGGAGTGGGGGTGGGAGGGTGGTATGGGGGAAACAACCACTATAATCCAAAAGCTGTACCTATAAAATTTATATTCAATAAAAGCTTTCTAAAAAAATAAAAGTTAAGCAGATAATCTTTTATGTACACTTGTGCCTGGGTTTCTTGGCCAGGAAATGTTGTACTAAGAACAAATAATCCAGATGAAAGTACAGTATTCATGGTGTTCTGTGTATTAAGTAAAAGTTTATAAATTTTATATTTAATATTCTATTTAGAATATTTTATTCTAATTTAGAAATTTTTAAACAATTATTTTAAAAGTGTGGATTAAAGGAATCAGTAGATAAAAGACAAAGAAATAAAAAATAAGCTATTGCATGAGAATGTATCCTGGATAAAGAAGGTTAAGAAAGAATGATAATGTTTGGATAAGAAAAGGCATTGTATATGAAATTTTTGTCCTAAAGCCTGGATTACTCTAGATTAGAAAGGAAAAAGGATGAATAACTGACAGAATGTAAGAATGTTAAAGAAGGAAGTTGAATGTTGTGTGAGATTAGGCTGACCGAGATTAGCAGGAAATTAGAGACTTTAGACTTGGATTTTCAACTGCCTGGGTGGAGAACTGGTCTTCAATCCTCTCTTCTGCCCCTAGGGACTCCTCGAGTCTTTTTCCTCCTCAATCTAATTGGGAATCCTCTCTTGAACAAACTAATTCAGTTCATCTCTTCCAGAATACAGAAAATCCATTTCCAAATGGTGATGCAACAAGGCTATCAGCCCCTTCAGCACCAACTTCTCCAGGGGAGGCTCCCACATTCGCCTGGATAACACAAGCAGACATTTCAGGAACAGATCACTTTCACTTTCCTAAGGCTCCAGCACCTGTTGGGCCTCATAGCCAGGATTCAGGGACACCCCGAATCCCTGGCAGGCCAACAATCCTAAGCAGGGCCAATGCGATACGCCCCTGTCCAACATAAAGCCGTCGCAGAAGATGATCCCTTGGCTCAAATGCCAGCGATTTCTCATTGTCAATGCATCAGGGGGAATATGGAGGGTCAACCCAGACAAGTGCTTACTCCTCAGCTCCACCCAGAAACACGAATCACCCAACTGGGAAAATCTGTTGGACCACCAGAAAACTCACCTTAAGAACATGCTGCAGTTACAAGTATGCTTCTTGGATTGTAGTCTCTGTACAGTCAGCCCCCAGATGTCCCGCCAGCCTTCTGCTCTTTCGCAGCATGCTCAATAAATCTAACTCTGGTCACTCTATCTGACTGCTCTGGTGAATTCTTTCACCACCCATGGCACTGGCCTCAATCAGTCACTTCCTTCAACAGGTTTTTTTTTTTTTTTTTTTTTTTTTGTTTTGTTTAATAGCTTTCCTGGACTAATTCTGTGAAGTCTGTATTCTCAGTAGTGCTATTGAAAACCCTCAGAACTGGCTGGAGGATTTGCTATAGAACCCCAAAACTGGATTCACTCACCTGACACACAGAAAGTCAATCACTCACACGGTTGTGTTTATTGCAAACTGCAAAGCAAGGTCCCAGGCAGGCAGCTATTGCTTAATTCCTGGACTCCATGAGGGAGTGAGTATAGTGAATCTGATATTTCAGTGTTGGGGATGAGCAGTGCAGGACCAGCTCATGTGTGGGCCTCTGGTTGGTCCACAGTGCAAGTGGTCTTTCTTTGATTGGTCAGTGATAGGGGGTCAGAATGTTTCCTTAGGAATGGCAAAGGTAGGCTCCAGTCTGTCTGGGTCTAAGGGTAGGTTGTATATTTGTTTGAACAAAGCTTGAAGTTCCTGGAAAACATTTCAACTAAAGTTAAGCACCAGGATGTTAGCCATTGGGGTGACAGATGGATTTCAAGTCCTGCAAACCAGAATCCTGCCTGTGAGTTCTTGCAAAAGCTCACATAATAGAGGCCAGCATTGAGATGTTCACTGTAGGAAGAACTGTGCCACTGCTTTAACTTAAAGCATTCATTGCCACATAGGAACTGAAGGCCAAGGAAAAGATTTTGGAGCCCAATAAGACCTACCACAAAGGCTACTAGGTTTTATGTATTATATATGGGGCTTGTTTACAGTAGTATGTACCACAGAGGCCTCCGTTCAGTTTGCTAATTAATCAGCTAGTGATTGATCAGATTTCTTTAAGTGCCCTGAAAAAAATGTCTTCCAGCCTTTACTGTCAGGCTCTGTGTGTGTTAGATACACCTCCAATGCTCAGGCCCTCAGTTTATAATCATGCCTCAGATTTCATTTCCTGCTTACACAAGGCATCAAGATCAGCCAGAGGTCAGAGATAGGGCCCTCCAAGGCCTCTGCCCCACTTGCACACAGCCTTCCCCTGGAGGGAGCCTTCTAGATCCCCAGGACTACAAAACCCCTATACACCCTTATCATCCTTCCAAGTTTCTGGCCAGGCTCTTGTTTGTCTGTGGTGTTAAACAATTACCACTGATTGTTTCTGACAAATGCCCCGGGGATAGGACTTTTCCTGTAGCAGGTGTTCTGAATCAGATCAAATAGCAACACCCTTTGGGCTTTTCCAGAGGCTGTGAGATAAGGTCAAGAGAGACACTGCTCTGCAGGGAACTCTAAGGGCCCCAGACCTAAGCTGCTCCCAGCCAGTGACTGCAAGGCACTGCTTTCCACAGCCACCATGGTGGTGGGGCTGCTGTGGAGCTGGGGAGAGTGATAATAGCAGAACAAGTTAAAATGGCCAAAACCCCTACTGTTCTTAATCCTGTAGGTTTTTACTGAATAAACACTTTTCAGATTCTTACAAGGCTTTGGATAATATCCAGAGGTCTAAAAAGTTGCTTTTCACAATTTTTGCCAGTTTTCATTACTTTTCTGGCAGGGCAAATATATAAGGACCCTTGACTGCCAGTCCAGAAATCCCCTACTATTAATTCTTTCAAAGAGAAACAAGGCTTAATTGAAACGTTTCATATAGTCCTAAATGATTCTTCATATTTATTTTCAAAATGCATGACTTTATGGCATGTGCAGAAGCCTAAAGTTTCCTAATTTATATCTGGGCTGCTTTCTTCTTTTTTCCACAATAAAGAACTTTATATTTGGGCTTCATTGTTTCACATATTTTGAAGTTTTGATGTTACATTTTACCTTTTTAATTAGCTTCTGTCTCTTCATCTTTTAGTGTATTATGACTCTTTTAGACTTCACATTAAAATATATGTAATTTACACATCTTGTTTACAGTATTAGAACATTATGTATTTGCCAGTATATTTACTCTTACCAGTGAATTTCCAACTTTTGCTGTTTTCTTCTTACTCATTAGCATATTTTCCCTGCAGTTTGGGGAATTCTCTTTAGCATTTCATGTAACACATGTCTGGCGGAATAAATTCATTTTTAGTAAGGGAATTTTTTTGCTATCCCTCATATCTGAAGGATAACTTTGCAGGATATAGTATTCTTGTTTGGCGACTTTTTTCTTCAGAATTGTGAGCATCTCATCCCATAGCCTCCTGTCCTGTAATGTTTCTGCTGAGAAATCTGCAGTCACTTTCTGTATTATTCGCTTCTTTTTCTCCTGCAACATTGAGAGTCCTCTCCTTATCTTTAACCTTGGAGAGCTTGATTATATGCCAGGGATTCAACTTGGTTGGGCTGAATCTGATTGGTGGCTCAGCTGCTTTCTTATCACATAGTCTCTAACAGTGTATGCAGCATTCAGTCTCCCAAGGGACCCTCCTTTCTGGTCTCCTTTCTTACCACGCAGTACCAAGAATAAAACACATTTTGTTGATGTAATCAAACCTTTACTGAACCAAAATCAGATCTTTTCCTCTCTCCCCCTATGGGTGTTATGCTTATATCACTATTGGTGTTTTTTTTTTTTTTTTTTTTTGACAGGCAGAGTGGACAGTGAGAGAGAGAGACAGAGAGAAAGGTCTTCCTTTGCAGCCGGCGCACTGCGCAGATCCGATGACAGGAGCCAGGTGCTTCTCCTGGTCTCCCATGGGGTGCAGGGCCCAAGCACTTGGGCCATCCTCCACTGCACTCCCTGGCCACAGCAGAGAGCTGGCCTGGAAGAGGGGCAACCGGGACAGAATCCAGTGCCCCGACCGGGACTAGAACCCGGTGTGCCGGCGCCGCAAGGCGGAGGATTAGCCTAGTGAGCCGCGGCGCCGGCCCATCTATTGTTGATCAGTGTACACTCTTGCTTGGGTATTTGAATCAACACAGACTTGTATCAGCTCAAAGCAAGCTACTGTCTCATGAAATTTATAAATTGGATGCTGAATAGGTAAGGTTTTCTCTAATGAAGGCCAGCTGCTTCGGTACAGTGATATTTGCAAATGGCTAGAAGGCAAGTTTGCTAAAATGCATCTTTCAAACTTGCCTTGATGCTTATAAATACTTTAGGAAACAACAGAAAGAAAAAAAAATCATCATCATTTGTGACTCCCAAAGCTTAATTTGAAACATCAAAGCACACAACATTTGACTTGATATATTGTTATTCTTTAAAAAATTTTTTTTTAAATTTTTAAACTAGATTACTGGAAGATTTTTTATTCCATGGTGAAATATATTTTTTAATTAACATTTCTGCTTTTAAGTATTCTTGTAATATGAAATTTTTCTCATGCATTGAGTATAAAAGGTATGATTTACTGATCCACTATTTACATACTGTTCCCTAGTGACCATTACACTAATACATATGCCTGCAAATAAACAGACATATAATCCATAAATGGTTATTTCTCTTTCTATACTATCATTATGTCCAATAAGTTCTTTCATTTTCTCCCACATATAAAAATAAAATCTTTTTAAAATCTTTTTAATTTTAGTTTTAGCTTTTAACAGATTCAATGTGCTTTGTAGATACAGTTCTAAGAACATAATGATATTCCCTTCCTCCCCCATTCCTTCCTTCTCCCTTTCTTTTTTTTTAGTTTTTGAGGTAACATATTTTTAAATTATATTTAAATTTTAAATTACATTGCAGTAAAAATGCTTAATATTTTGCCAAATAAAAAGTTCAATAAGTAAAAGTAAAAAAGACTAGTTTAGAGGGAATATAGACAATGGCTATAAACAATAACTGAATGGAAAACTAACCAATTCAGTAAATTTTAAGGTAATCAGATTATTAAAACTATAGTAGTATAACACTCTTAACCATTGGTTTCACAAAGGTATAAAACAAAGTTTTACCAAACTATATTTATAGCAATGTTGATGCACACAGACAATTCTTTCTTCTTCCTTCCTTTTTTTTTTTTTAATTTTATCTCCCACATATAAGACAACATGCAGCATTTGCCTTTCTGGGTCTGGCTTATTTCGCTTAACATGATGTCCTCCTATTGTGTCCATTTTGCTACAAATGGTAGAATTTCATTCTTTTTTTAATAGTTGAATTCTATTGTGTATATATACTGCATTTTCTTTATCCATTCATCTGATGATGGACACTTGGTTGGTTTCAAATTTTGGCTTTTTTGAACAGTGCCGGTATGAAAATTGTGGCGCAGGTATCCCTTTGATACACTGCGTTCAAGTCTTTTGGGTATATACCCAATAGCGGGATTGCTGGATCATTTGGCAAGTCTATTTCTGTTTTGTTTGTTTGTCTGTTTGTTTGTTTTAAATCTCCACACTGTTTTCCACAGTGGCTGCACTAATTTACATTCCCATCAACAGTGTATAAGTGTCCCCCTTTGTCCACATCCTCGCCAGCATTTGTTACTCTCTGTGTTTGGGATTTTAACCATTCTGACATGGGTGAGGTGATATCTCATTGTGGTCTTGATTTGCAGTTCCCTGATGGTTAGTGATGTTGAACATTTTTTCATGTATCTGTTGGCCATTTGTACTTCTTTTGAGGACTGTCTATTGAAGTCCTTTGCCCATTGCTCAATAGCATTGGTTGTTTCTTTGTGGTTTAGTTTTTTGAGTTGCTGGTGTATTCGGGATATTAATCCTTTGTCAGATAGGTGGTTTGCAAATATTTTTCCCATTCTGTTGGATGGTCTTTTCATTCTATCGGTTGCTATTGCAGTGCAAAAGCTTCTGAGTTCGACATAATCCCATTTGTTTAGTTTGGTTGTTGCTGCCTGTGCTTGGGGGGTCTTGTCCAAGAAGTCATCCCCTACACCAATGACCTGGAATGCTTCCCCACATTTTCTTCCAGCAACTCCATACTCTCAGGTCTCAAATTTAGGTGTTTGATCCATCTTGAGTTGATTTTTATATATGATGAGAGAGATGGATCTAATTTCATTCTTCTACATATATAAATACAATTTTGCTAGCACCATTTGTTGAAGATTACCCTTACTCCACTGTATGGCCTGAGAACTTTTGTCAAAAATCAGTTGGCTTTATGTATGTGGATTAATTTCTGGGCTCTTTATTCTGTTCCACTGATCTGTGTATTGGTTTTTGTGCCAGTACGAAGCTGTTTTTAATTATTACAGCTGTGTAATATGCTTTCAAGTCAGGTATTGTGATACTTCCAGCTTGATTTTTCTTGTTTGGGGTCACTTTGTTTATTCTGGGTCTTTTGTGTATGGTGAAATATATTTCTTGAGAGTACCTTTCTAATATTTGATCCCTCAATAAAAGATTTCACTCTAACAGTCAGATAGAAATAATAGGATCTAGTGGTCCATAGCACAGGATGACTATAGTTTATGATAATGTATTATATGCTGTATAAAGGACTGTAACAGAAGTGCTTCAAACACAAAGAAAAGATAAGGTAATCGAAAGGCTGGTTGTCTGGTTTGATCAGGTTACACTGTGTATATGTGTTGAAATACTGCACGATACCCCATAAAAATGTTCATTATATGTTAATCAAAATTTTTTTAAAATATTTTTTAAAACTCACTCTTTTTTATTAACACATATATAACACATACTCTTTTTTTTTTTTTTTTTTTTTTGACAGGCAGAGTGGACAGTGAGAGAGAGAGACAGAGAGAAAGGTCTTCCTTTGCCATTGGCTCACCCTCCAATGGCCGCTGCGGCCGGCGCGCTGCGGCCGGTGCACCGCGCTGATCCGATGGCAGGAGCCAGGTGCTTATCCTGGTCTCCCATGAGGTGCAGGGCCCAGGCACTTGGGCTATCCTCCACTGCACTCCCTGGCCACAGCAGAGAGCTGGCCTGGAAGAGGGGCAACCGGGACAGAATTCGGCGCCCCGACTGGGACTAGAACCCAGTGTGCCGGCGCCGCAAGGCGGAGGATTAGCCTAGTGAGCCGCGGCGCCGGCCCGAAAATGAATCTTGATGTGAATGGGAAGGAGCAGGAGATGGGATGGCTGCAGGTGGGCAGAAGGTTATGGGGGGAAAAGCTGCTATAATTCAAAAGTTGTACTTTGGAAATTTAAATTTATTAAATAAAAGTTTAACAAGCAAAATAAGAAAATCATTGATTTAACTGGAAATGTCCTCATTTGATTTTTAAAAATCTAAATAATATACAGTATACATAATCCTTTATTTCCCTTCCTAATTTAAGAAACATTTTCACCTGAATTCTAATTTCTTAACATTTTACAACTCATACATAATAATTCTCTCCCTACAATTTTGCTAATATATTTATGAGCTTCTTCTGAAATTTATATCATTGCTTACTAGAGTACCTCAAAATATAATTCTGATAAATTCAGTGGATCCCTGTTTAAGCATGAAAAGCAACCAAAATAATCAAAGTATATTTTTGGCCTGAAGACACCTAAGCTATCACCTAAGCTTTGTATGCAACTTTCCATCTCACAAATATCTAGGTACACTTAAAAATCTAGAACAAAGACTAGAAATAGATTTTGAAAGGTAGATCCCATGAAGAACATGAAGGAGGAAGAAACATGATAAAATGTGAGGTTACAATTGTGACCTCTCTGGTTCCAGCTTTCTTTTCAACATGTATATCCGATTATGTGACTTTTGGTGCTTATAACCATGATATTACACTTTTCTTTCTTTTTTTTTTTTTTTTTTTGGACAGGCAGAGTGGACAGTGAGAGAGAGAGAGACAGAGAGAGAAAGGTCTTCCTTTGCCGTTGGTTCACCATCCAATGGCCACCGTGGCCGGTGCACCGCGTTGATCCGAAGGCTGGAGCCAGGTGCTTATCCTGGTCTCCCATGGGGTGCAGGGCCAAAGCACTTGGGCCATCCTCCACTGCACTCCCTGGCCACAGCAGAGAGCTGGCCTGGAAGAGGGGCAACCGGGACAGAATCCAGCACCCCGACCAGGACTAGAACCCAGTGTGCCAGTGCCACAAGCAGAGGATTAGCCTATTGAGCCGTGGCGCCAGCCAGCTTTTTCTACAATATTTAATATTACATATTTATTTGAGTTTCTGCTAAAATTATGAATACTAGGACCTTAGCACTGGATAGATAGACTTGGTCTATCCTGTGCAAAAATACAGAAGTCAAATAAAGAAAGTAGGGAACAGGATTCACAATGAGAGAATGAGTCTGTGGAGTGGAAAAGAGGAATGTGTATGTGTGTGTGTATATGTGTATGTGTGTGCATATGTGTGTGTATATGTGTGAGTGTGTATGTGTGTGTATGCATGTGAGTGTGTAAGTGTGTGTATGTGTGTGAGTGTGTGTGTATATGCATGAGTGTGTGTGTGTATGTATGTGTAGCAGGGGGTGATAAAGGTGGCTACTCCTGAGCTATCTGAGGACCAGGCTAAACTTTCTTCTAAAGACAGCTACAATTTTCTTCCCACATGATAAGCAATAACTTTTTGCAATCTCAAAAGCTGTTCTGAACAAAAAGATGTCAAAAGCCAATGCAGTTTGGGGAAAGGTTGAAACCTAGAACTCTTTCTGCCTGTGAAGTGCACAGCTACATCAAGGTCTCTGCCATCAAACATTCCCCAAGTCTAGGAATTTCTGTAGCTGCTGAAAAGCAATGTCCTAGCCCTTAAAAGTACAATTACATATGTAGAATTTTGAGTTTCCACTAAAGCATTCAAAGTATCTGGTTTATTCCCTTGAATGCATTATCCTCAATATTTAGGTTGCATCTTTATCCAAAAAAAATTGTTAGGAAACATTTGCTTGCTGCCTTGTAACATCCAAAAATATAAAGGCATTAAGAAATGTGTGAGAAGACGCCTGTGGGTTTTCTCATTCCAATTACTATCCTTGAAAGCCACAACAAAATGAGTCACTGCTTTTCACAGAGAAAATTACCAATCAACAGAGAAAGCAAAAGGAGACAAGGAGGGATACAGTGTGGTCAGCTCCAGCTGTACGTTTTCACCCTTTGTCCACTGTGCTTCTAAAGTGGGGGCTTCCAAAGATCATGGCTAAACTTTGCATGAGGCAAGTGGCACAGGACTTAACAATCTTGGACCTTAGTCAAGAGCATCAGGATCAGGAACCAGGCCAAAGTTGTAATAAAAGGCAGATGGACTGAATTTAATAGGTTTGAGAAGGAGAAAGAAGAGACATACATGAAATTCATGCATATGGACCTATTTGGAGGAAGTATAGTGGGTAATAATGGAAGAAAAAAGAGAGGATAATAGTATTCCTTAGCTAGAAATTTACTTTTTCTAAACATGAGATATCAAAGGATGCAATATAATAAAGCTTTTTGCAAAAGAGAAGAATATTACTCCACAGACAATTGAGGTCTTGCAATTTTACCAGAAAGGCCATATGAAGGAAACAAAGATAAGAAGTATAAAATCAAAACAAAGATGTCTAGCTTTATTTTAATCATATAATGAGCCCAATATGGGTCCCAGGAGTCTCTCTGTTGGGTCAATCAGAATAAGATGAGAAAAGCTGGAATAAGATGAGAAAAGCTGGAACCCTATTCGAAAGGCTTGAGTTACTGGCTATGGATGGTTCTGGCATGAAGAAGAGCCCTGCTCCCTGCACAGGCCTGGCAGCCAATCTTGTAGCAAGCAGTAGCTCTGAAGATGGTGGCCAAGAACACTCAAATGCAAAATCCAACAACCAAGAGGTGAATCTCATAAATCATCCAGAGCACCCTCCCACTACAGATACAGGCTCTGAGACTGAAGACAATGTTTCAAGTTAATAGGAATGATTCGGATCCCTTCTGTCTGCTAGGAACTAAATGATTCAGGACCCTCATCTGTCCCTTGCACTATTGATAAAGACATCCCTGAGGTAAGTCCGTCGGCTCCTCTCATAAGCTAACAGCCTCACTCCTGACTCCCTGGGGAAATAACTGCTTCCCCTTCTGATATGGTAAGGGATGGAGGGAGAGGCTCCCAGCTTAGTGAGTAGAAAGCAGAAATTTCTAATATTCTTTCTCCACACCGGGTAGTAAGACCACACAATCAGGTTGCTTCTAGTGAGACAGCCCCCTGAGTCCTAAAGATATTTCAAGTGCTTTCTGTCTCAATTTTCTAACATGTACAAATGATTAATACAGGCAATTCTAGTGCATCCAGACATTCATTTTTCCAATTGTTTTTCCCCTCCTGGGAAAAGTTCTTTAGCTTGGAAAAAGCCAAACGCAGACATCAATAGCTTTAAAAATCTGTTTCTGGTTCACCTTCTGCAACTGTAGCTCCAGTTTCATTTAGAGCTAGCACATGATACGGCAGTCCAAATAAAGCCCTCAACCTCTCTGGACAGGGGAGGCCCTTAGGGAGTCTGATAATGACCAAGTCATGTGACCTTAACCCAGAAACCCAACAGCCAGCACGCTAGTCTTCCTCATCCTGAAAAATCTTAATAATCTAAACAATATGTAAAATATTAAGCTAGAGCACTTTCATGAAATTCTATGTCCATTTTCAAAGCTGGAATGGGATTTGTTTTCTTGTTTGTGTCCCTAAATGCCCCATTCATCAAGATTGCTAATGACTGGGCTTTGCAAACTTAAAGAGCAAGGAATGAGTTATTGCAAGAAAACAGTATAAGATGTAGGCAGTCAGGGCTGCCAGGTTTTGAATCCCAGCCCTGCCATTGATGAGTTATGTAACCTTCAATAAGATGCTTAACCTGCCTCTCAACATCTTCATCTATGAGTGGGGATAAACACAGGGGGGGTTATGAAAATTAATAGATGCAAACTGTTTAGAATAACTCTTAGATGTTGTAAGCTCCCAATACATATGTGTATTTTTATTATGCTGTCTGGTTGAACCTTTCTATCCTTATTAGAAAAATGGAAAGGACAAATGGCCCTGGGTAGCTGTACAAGTTTGTGTCAATAAGGAGATAATGAGGAAGGCAGAATAGAAGATAAGTGATGTCACCCATACAGCCAGGTGGAAAATGCTCTGAGACGCCACCACGGAGGTGTGGCTGCCTGGCACTGCTATTTAGCCTAAACTCTGGGGGATGTTGCCATGAACACTGCCAGCAGCCAAGTGGAAAGTCAGTCATTTTTCTCCATTTCATACTTCAAAGAATAAAAAGAATTAAATTTCAGTTCATGAAACAATTTTATCTCAAAAGAAGAAAATAATTGACAGATTAAGTATGAAAAGGGTCTCTTAGCATCTTGTTAAAGGAACTCTCCATCCTGACCAAGTCCCTCCTTCCAAGTCAGCCAGAAAGGGACAAAGGGACAACTGTTGCCTAAGAAGAGTTTCAGAGATTATAATTGATCAAATATTGGGTGAAGATATAATGTCACATCTTAACATGCGCATCATTTCTTCTCATTTAAATTTTAAAAACATTTATTTATTGAACGGCAGAAAAGAGGGAGAGAAGAGGAGAGAATGAAGACGAGAGAGGGAGCGAGACAGAGAGTACTGTTACGCTTCCTTCCAAGGTACATATTGGCAGGAAGTTTGATTGGAAGTGGTAGGCAGGCATCGCAGCAGATTCTTAACGGTTGTTCTAAGCAACCTCTCCTCATTTAAAATTGTTAAAATACCTATTGTTCCAGGAAGGATGAACCATTAGCTATGGAAATGCTAACCTGCAAAACATGCATCAACATCAACAGATATAAATGGTTCAACTCTACCTTCTGACTTAATGATCTTTCACTTCCTGATGACCTCAAAAATGTTTAATAGACAAGATCTCATTAAGAAGGTATTAATGGGAGATGCCTATCAAACATAAAAAGATGGGATTGAAGAGATGTGGGGTAAAAGGCCTACCTTGTGATGAATCCTAGAAATGTATTAATGATATCTCCTTATCATGTTGTCTTTAATTGTTTAGAAAGTTTTCTCATGTATGAAATTCTTCACATTTTAACAGAAATGTGTGAGAGGGAGAACATATAATAATATGTGATCAAGAAAGTGCTAGAATAACCAACTTATTTAGAATTTTTAAAAGGAGATGTGGCATCTTCCTGAAAAATAAGGGAACTTCAAAAAACTTGATGAAAAAATCAAATTAAAAGAGAAGTTTATTTTGGTGCAAAAATTTTTGAGATCCATGCATATGAGGGGACTTCTCAAAATTTATGGAACATGCACATTATGAAAAAAACGGCATAGATTTCAAATTTTGGGCACCAAAATAAACATCAGTTTTTTTTCCTATGGGCTTTTTGAAGTTCCCTCACAAACACTGATAAAGACAAATCATGCTTTTGGGCAGACAAAAAACACAGGCATTGATCTCAACTTTTAGTGAAAGAGAATCAATGAAGGCATGAAATAGGTATTCAATCCAAGCTTTTTGTTCACATGCACCCTTTCTAACCCAGGAAGAAGGTTTTCCCGAATGGTACATAAAGTTGCATGCCCACACTGTGGTTTTTTTTTTCTTTTTTTCTTTTTTTTTTACAATCTGTCATTCTGTCAGCAAAGCAGACAGCTTTTAGCATATTTTCTTTTCTTTAAATAACTGGCTTTCATAGATCATTTTAGTAAAAAATGATTTTATTATGATTCAGTATAGAGCCAGCCCTATCACAGGCCCATGTACAGAACCAAGCAGTCACTCTGATTTACTCTAAACTCCCTGTCTCAAGGGTAACAGGTCAGGAGTCCCGCAGGGAGGAGGCCCGGCCTCATCGGAACACTCTATCCTCTCATCTGCTACAAGGAGAAGCCTGAGAAACCCGTAGGTGAGTGCTTACTATCTCTGCCGATCCAGTTCTTGCAAGGAGCCAGGCAGCCTTTCTGAAAGTGAAATACGTGATGTGAACTTACAGAAACCCACTCTCACTGCTGTCCCTCTCCAGAGCCTACAACAGACACACACACCACACCCAGGGACGCTTCCTGAGCCTGAGTGCGGTGGTGAGCACAAGTCCCACAAGCAAGGAAATCACTCACTGACTGTCGTTTAGCCTGTTCTTCACCCACACCACTGGTCTCCAAAAACACCCAGGAAGAAAACCTTCATTCTACTTCTATTAATTTTAATATTTTTAAAAGATTTATTTATTTTACTTGAAAGAGTTACACAGAGACAGGAGAGGTAGAGAGAGAGGGGTCTTCCATCTGATGCTTCACTCCCCAATTGGCTGCAACGGCCGGAGCTGCGCCGATCCGAAGCCAGGAGCCAGGAGCTTCCTCTAGGTCTCCCACACGGGTGCAGGGGCCCAAGGACTTGAGTCATCTTCTACTGATATCCCAGGCCATAGCAGAGAGTTGGATCAGAAGTGGAGCAGCCAGGTCTTGAACCAGCGCCCCTATGGGATGCCGGCGCTTCAGGCCAGGGCTTTAACCCGCTGCACCACAGCGCCGGTCCCCTAATTTTAATTTTTTTTTTTTTTTTGACAGGCAGAGTGGACAGTGAGAGAGAGACAGAGAGAAAGGTCTTCCTTTTGCCATTGGTTCACCCTCCAATGGCCTCCGCGGCCGGCGCGCTGTGGCCAGCACACCGCACTGATCCGATGGCAGGAGCCAGGTGCTTCCTCCTGGTCTCCCATGGGGTGCAGGGCCCAAGTACTTGGGCCATCCACTGCACTCCCGGGCCACAGCAGAGAGCTGGACTGGAAGAGGGGCAACCGGGACAGAGTCTGGCGCCCCGACCGGGACTAGAACCCGGTGTGCCGGCGCCGCAAGGCGGAGGATTAGCCTAGTGAGCCACGGCGCCGGCCTAATATTTTAATATAGTCCTTTAAATGTCTACATTTTATAATTTTTATAGTGTGAACAACGTATCAGTATGATCTTCATAGGTAGTAATTCCAGACATACTCAGTTCAAAAAAGAAGGAAAAATGTTCCCTTATATGTGAGACCAGTTTTGCAGGGCAGAAGGAGTTATTTCCCTCAAGAACATACTGATTGCTTTTCTAAACTAGGTTGCTTCTTTAAAAAAGAAAAAAATGACCAATGAAAACTTTATTTTAGAGAACATGCACTAAATCAAAACATTTGAAATTTTTTAATATGGTAAAGCATCCCATGCATACTACACGAACACGATGGGCCTCATTTGTCACGAGTGCACACAGAGATCCCGATCATTATTACAAGCTGTAAAGCTGGGAACACCATGTGTTCGAACGGATGAATTTTATAACTCCCAATGACAGCCAATCATGCAGAGGGTGTGTTATAAAAGCAGCCAGAGACAAATTGTGAGAAACGCAGGCTGCCGAGTCCATTTGTGGGCGACTGTGTGATTTTCCCTGTACTTTCTACTTCTTAAGACGGCCAGTCCTTGGGAGCGCTTTCAGACTCTGAACTGAGGCACTTAGGAGGTCTCTCTTAGATCATATCATTTGAAATCCTACAAGAAAGAGTGGAGGCAGGCACAGACAGGAACATTATGTTTTTACTGTAATTTTATTTTCCCTTAACCTAATTTAACACTCTGATGGAAAATGACAGAAAAGCAGCTCCAATAATTTGTCAAACACAGACTAAGCCCTGCATACAGAGCAGCAATGTGACTCCCACAGTGTCTGCTCCATTCCTAATCAGGCAAGGGCTCAGGGAAGAGACCTTGCTGTCCACCCACAGCTTCTGTTCTGATGACTATTTCTATAATATTCATTTCCCACAAGCACTTCAATCTTAGGTTGATTGCCACTATTACCAGAACATACTTGCATTGAACCCAAAATCTGTCATGGTTCATCAACTAGAATATAGAACACAAAACATTTAGGTCCTTTTTCCTGAGATACAATCTATAGTTCTACCACATAGCCCTTTACCAACCCAAATGGAAACATTCCCTAAAAACAGACAGCATGGGTGGGGATGAAATCTGTAACCTACACCTTGATATTCTGAGACTTCCACGTCTCTCCATACTGAGAAGTGTTTCTTTGGTCTTTTTTATATGGAAGGGAAAAGTCTATGGTAATTAAAGTAACCCTATTTGTCAGATTATTTTTACCTTATGTAATATAAACTTGGAGGACTCAACTACAAGTAGACTGTATATTTATTTTGAAAGCTAGAGAGGTAGAGAGCAAGAGAGACAATGACAGACAGAGGTCTTCCAAACATTGGTTTACTCCCCAAATGCTCACAACAGCCAGGACTGGGTCAGGCTAAAGCCAGAAGACTGGAACTCAATCTGAGTCTCCCACATGGGCAGCAGGGATGCAAGTGCTTGAGCCATCATCTGCTGCCTCACAGGGTGTGTACTAGCAGGCAGCTGGAAACTGCAACAGAGCTGGGACTTGAACCCAGGAACTCCAATGTGGAATATGTGTTCCAAGCATCTTAACTTCTGTACCAAATACTCTCCCCGACCATGTCAGTATTACTTCAGACTTGCTAGAGAAAATACAATAAAGTTCTGTTTCTAGGGCCGGCGCTGTGGCTCACTTGGTTAATTCTCTGCCTCCGGCGCCGGAATCCCATATGGGCACTGGGTTCTAGCCCCAGTTGCTCCTCTTCCAGTCCAGCTCTCTGCTGTGGCCCGGGAAGGCAATGGAGGATGCCCCAAGTGCTTGGGCCCTGCACCCGCATGGGAGACCAGGAAGAAACACCTGGCTCCTGGTTTCAGATCTGCATAGCTCCGGCTGTGGCAGCCACTTGGGGGGGTAAGCCAGCGGAATGAAGACCTTTCTCTCTGTCTCTCCCTCTCACTGTCTGTAACTCTATCTGTCAAATAAATATGTAAAAAATCTTTTAAAAAAAAGTTCTATTTCTAGATAAAGTGCTATAATTCCAGAAATATAATTAAATGAGTAAGTATTTAATCTTGGTAACTTGATTTGGAGTTCAAAGGTGCATATACACAATAAACCCATCTGTATTGATCTTTCATTAAAATGAAAACTAAGATTTGTAGAGTAACTTCCAGGGACTTTCAAATACATTTATAATGGGAGGGGGGACAGGTAAGACACTGCTTGGGATGTCTACATCCCCTATCATTTCTTTTAAAGATTTATTTATTTATTTGAAAGAGTTACAGAGAGAGAGAGAGCTAGAGATCTCCATCTACTGGTTCACTCCCCAAATGGCTGCAATGGTTAGGGCTGGGCCAGGGCGAAGCCAGGAGCTTCTTTCACGTCCTGCACGTGGATGCAGCAGCCCAAGCACTTGGTCCATCTTCTGCTACTTTCCCGGTGCATTCGCAGGGAGCTGGTTCAGAACTGTGGTGGCTGGCACTTGAACTAGAGCTCATGTGAGTTACTGGCACTACAGATGGTGGCTTAACCCTCTGTGCCATGGCACCAGCCCCCTACACTTACAATGCTACAATTACAATTCTTTGTAGTGGGTGCCAGTTTTTCCTCTTTTAAGGGACATAAACTGAGTCTCAAATTTTAAATATCTGATGTTAGATGCAGGAGCTACCTAGTTGCAGAGAACATTAATTCCATGGCTCTTTCTTTTACTCCACCTTACCTTACCTTCATTGAGTTGTCGCTACTAACTTAACAGCTTTAGTAAATGCCTACATAGGTTACTCTACACCCTAGGACCACAGCAGTGAGTCATAATGATGTACACCAAGGAGTTATGTAAGCCTTTCACACCCTTGCTTGAATGTGGAAACTATGCCTGGCTTCTGACCAACAGAATATGGCAAAGGTGATGGGATGTCACTCCCAAGATTATGTTACACTACGTAAGCCTCAACAAGGCAAGGTCCCTGCTGCCTTTGAAGAAAGAAGTTGTGAGAGGGTCGGGTGTCAGGACTGCGGCATTTGTAGTAGCTGAGAGAGGTCCCTGGCTGAGAGTTAGCAAGAAAATGGTGACCTTGGGCTTAGGGCTGCCAAAAAATAAAATGAATGCTGTTGAAATCTGAAATGAGTTGGGAAACAGAGTTTTCTCTTGCCAAGGCTCCAGAGAAGTCACCCCGCCCTGACTCCTTGTCTGAGACTCTTAGCAGAGAACACACCTAAGAAGATTTCAGCTTCCTGACATTGAAAACTGTGAACTAATAAATAAATGTTGTCTTAAATCACTAGATTTATGGTAATTTACTTTATGGCAATAGAAAACTGATACAAGTATCTGTCTTTATAATATATGAGTTTGGGGCTCATATGAGACAAGATACTTTGTTAAACACCTGTGAAGAGAAAAGAGTTAAATTACTTCTTCTATAGAAACACACGTCTGAACAACGAGAAGTCATTTTGCTCAATGATACTCATCAGTATCAATCTATAAGGTGAATCCTTTCCACCCCCTCAAGGAATGCTGCTGAGAGATGAGCTTTTAAAAGTTTCCCTACATGGCATGCGAGTGCGCCAGAAGCTGTCAGTGCCCTTTCCGTCTTGCATGCTCCAACCTGAATCCATAGGCTCTGAAGTTTGGTTGAAAGTCAGTATTCCTTCACGTCCAGCAAGGTTAAGCCAAGGTAGAGTCACACATGCTGGGCATTTGGCACAGTGGTTAAGATGCTGCTTGGAATGTGCACGACCGTATTGAAATGACTAGGTTCAAGTGCTGGCTCTACTCCCAAGTCCAGCTTCCTGATAATGCACACCTGGGAAGCAGCAGGTGATGGCTCAAGTAGTTGAGTCCATGCCACCCACATGAAAGACCTGGACTGAATTTCTGGCTCCCAATTCAGTCTGGCCCGGTGCGGACTGTAGCAGGCACTTAAGGAATGAAATCAGGGGAACTCAAGCTCTTTCTCTCTCTCTCTCTTTCAGTCTTTCAAATCAATAAAACAATAAATTAATAAATCATCTTTCTAAAAAATGGTCTTCTTTCCTATCTCCACTCTGCCTTCACCTCCCCACCCTCGGATGTGTCATAAGCACTCCCTCACATCTGTGAAGGAAGGTAATCTTGATCCTCGTGGGTTCTTCTATTTGTCATATGGTGCTACCTAATTCTATGCTGAGGACAACACCCAAGTTCAGAGCAATGGTTGAGGCATCCCTCTATATGTTGAACGTTCAGTGTGTATGTGGAAGACTCACAGAAGCATCTGTTTGCTTTGGTACCTTTGATACCTGAATGGTCAACTGATAGAAACAGAGGCCCTATAACTCTGTTTCCCTCCCTGGAACCCCGTTTTCTGCCACAGTAGTTATGGAGTTGACTTACCACTCCAAGAACATAATATTTTGGTTTGACAGCAAAGACAGGCTTATGAGGAAAAACAGCTATAACAAAGATTCATTCCCTGAAGCTATGAATTAGTTGTTCCTGTCTGTTTTGAAAATTTGTAGGCCTGATTAATTCAGTATTGGAGAAACACTGCAATTTTCCTTCATTCTCAGCTATGATGAGGGAGTTGGGTAACAAGAGAAATGTTTAGTTATGCAATCAGAAAACAGATTTTGAACTCCTACTGTGGGCAGGTAGCAGTCCCAAGCTCTCGGCTGGGAGAACTTCCCAAAATGCTGATACTTGGGTCTAGATATCAAGATATCTAAGACATCAAGATTTTTACTTTCAATTTGAGAGACAGATAAAGAGAGAGATAGACACAGAAAGCTCCCACACACTGTTCACTCTCAAAAAGCACACTATGGGTGGGGCTAGACCAGGCCAAACTCAGAACTCAATTCAAGTCTTCCACATGAGTAGCAGGGACCCAAATACTTGAGCCATCAACTGCTGTCTCCCAGGGTGTGCATTAGCAGGAAGCTGGAATTGGGAGCAGAACTAGAATTTGAATATAGGCACTCTGCTATGGGATGCAGGTGTCTCAAGCAATGTGTTTGTCACTATGCCAAACACTCATCTCTCAAGAGCATTTAAAAGCTTCCAGGTGATTCCAACGTGCACTGAAGTGTTGCCAGATGGGTATGGAAACTCTTCAGGAAGCTTGCAATTAAATTTATTTTACTGGACCAAATTCTAAGCCCTCAATAAATAATGAAAACACTTCCCGTTGAGAGCTAATGGCGTTTGACAATTCTCTTTCCATCTTCCAGGCTTCTTTGACAACCAGATAATCTCTAACTTCAGACAACTAGTTTCAGTCTCTTCCTCACCTCTTTGACTTCTCATAGTTTTCTGGGCAACTATAACATTTTCCTTTCTGTGAGACAAAGATATGAAAAAGACTCATTTGCTCACTCATTAGAAATATATTTACTATCTACTCAGTTCCATGTATTGTGTTAGGTAGGCATTGGAATGCAAAACAAAAGTATTTAGTTCCCACCTTTAATAACTAGATGGATATCCCTATTAAAGGCAGATACACGTACAGGAGGAAAGTTACCAAAAGAGTATCAGGATGAGTTGAAGAATGCTTCCTAAGTAGGAAGTGAGCTAAGTCATGAAGGATAAAGTTACTCTGCTAAGTATCACTCAAGCCTCTTGTGACTAGAATGAAAGCCATGTACTACACTATGGAGATAGGAACGAGAACATGAACAGTGGGCTACACCATTTGTGTGGTGGGTACAAAGGAAAGGAAGTGTGGGACAGAGGTTAGGCGCCTAACAGAATCATCACACTAAACAACACTTTAATGATAATTTCCATTGGTTGGGTTCTTAGTATCATACAGTGCCTGCATGCTTTGTGGGTGTTTTCTTATTTAAACTTTATTACAATATATGGAATGCATGAAATAATTCCCACAAATAATAAAAAAACTGAGATCCAGAGAGTTGAAGATCCTTGTTTCAGGTCTGTGGACACAATGCCAAATCTTATTTAAGTCTGATTCCAGAGCTCAAGTTTACTGCTCTACCAAATGCCTCTGTGTAAGGAGCAAATGAGATTGCTCAGCAGGTGCCAAAGTATGTAATAACTTAGCCTCCACAGGGGACACTTAGCCTTTTCTCATCAATTTCTGATTTGGCATTACTAAATTAACACTCTTTCCACATAACAATCCCCATTCACATCAGTCTCAGGTGTAGCCTAGACATAAAGATTTTTAATAGTTCCTACATAATTGTAAAGTGCACCAAAGGCTGATAATCGATGGACAGGGGACACAAAAATGAATAGGGAGGTTCTTCAGGGAGCTTGTGACACAATCAGAGCAGGGTGACCATCTGCTCCTAAACTGCTTTTGTCCCCGAGGCCTTCCAAGGTGGGCCACCTACACTAGGTACAGACACACAATTTAATGTTAAGAAACCTCTCCAATGTGAATGGAAGCAATTTGTTATTTTTGAGTAACAACAGGGCATATTAAGGGAAAATTCTGAAGTTGGACTCTCAGAAGAAAAATAATAATTTTAAATCATATTATCAGGTTATGTCTCTTTTTTTGTTGTTGCAATGATTAAGAAATTACAATCATGATATCAACATTAGGAAATGAAATTGTCCTTTTTTCTTTCCTGTTCAGTATTTATAGCAATCCATAGTGCCTTGGATGTTTGCTGGCCATGTGCTCAAACCAAAGACTGATGTTTGTGGGGAAAGAAAAAAAGAAATGCAGATTTAATTCCAATGATTTAAATCTTCTGCTCTACTCAGAAGATGTTAGAAGGAAAGTAAAAAAAATAGCTGATATCAAGAGAATCTGGCTTTGAGTCAAAGAGATGAGGAAGGGAAAAAGTAGGAGAAATGGGATGAGGAGGAGCAGGAGGAGAAAACTGCTTGATTAGAAGCAGGAGAAGAGGAAGAAACAAAAAGAAGACAACTGGGGGGTTACTTTTTCACAGACATATGGGATAAATGACAACGAACAGGCCCTGCTATTAGAGAAAATAAGCTGCCAAAGTACAGGACCATGCAGAAAATAACAAAGCATTTAATTATACAGTGACAGTTGCAGGGCTGGGATTTCCCAGAGATTAATGGAGCAGCTGGGAAGAGTCAATGGCCCTGGGGACAGCCAAAATGATCCCAGTCAATGAATAATACCCAGGAAAAGTCCTTGCTAGCTTCCCTATCAAGCAGAAAATGGAGGAGGACTTGGGTACTTGGTTTGTTCTCTTTATCTGCCTATCACAAAACATTGGCATAGAAAATAGTCTGGGTCAAAAAAAAAAAAAGAAGAAAATAGTTTGGGTCAATGATGATTCCTATGGAGATGATAATTAAACCATCTAGTCCAAAACTTACAATTCAAATCTCTCTACTATGGATAAAACTTGCACACTGCCCCAGATTAAAATGCAAGATAAACCTTGAGGATGTAGGGGGTGGATGAGAATACACTTCACAATCACTGATCTTCAAGGGGTGGTAGAGCTAACTCTCAAGTCAACAAAAATGCTAAGTAGAAGACATCATTCTTATTGTAGAGCACAACTCACAGTGATCCTGAGACCACACGCAGTACTTAGAACAGAAAAGTGTAAACTGTACTAGTATAACATTTACATGATTTGGCTGAAGTCAACATGCTCTTTAGGTCCAGAGTCTTAGCATAATCTTCTCAAAATACCCATTTTCTATTAATTTTTTGAAGATCCCTTGTATGCATGGGTTCCAATTTTTTTGCATCATAATTTTTACCTTCTAATTCCATTTTCTAAAAACTTTTTAAAAAATGACCTGTTTTATTTATTTGAAAGGCACAGCTACAGAGAGAGAGAGAGAGAGAGAGAGAGAGAGAGAGAGAGAGAAAGAGAGAGAGAGAGAGAGGAAGATCTTCCATCTGCTGGTTCACTCCCCAAATGGCTACAACAGCCAGGGTTGGGGAAGGCCAAAGCCAGGAGCCTGGAATCTCATCCAAGTTTTTCACGTGGGTGGTAGGGACCAAGTTTTTGGATCATCTACTGCTTTCCCGTGCACATTAGCAAAGAGCTAAATGGAAAGTGAGGCAGCTGTGACTTGAATGGATGCTCCGATGGGGTTCCAGAATTGCAAGGGGCATCTTAACCTGCTGTGACACACACTGGCCCCCTTCTATAAACTTTGTTTTTTTTTTTAATTTATTTTATTTATTTGAAAGGCAGAGTTACACAGAGAGAGGCAGACACACACACACACATGCACAGACAGATATTTTCCATCTACCACTCCCCAAATGGCCACGACAGCCAGGGCTAGGCCAGGCTGCAGCCAGGAGCCAGGAATTTCTTCTTCTGGGTTTCCTACATGGGTTTAGGGGCCCAAGAACTTGAGCCATCCTCCACTACTTTTCCAGGCACGTTAGCAGGGAGCTGGATCAGAAATGGAACAGCCAGGACTTGAACCTGTGCCTACTTGGGATGTCAGCACTGCAGGCAGTGGCTTTATTGGCTACACTACAACACTGGTCCCTCTACAAACTTTCTGCAGTATGCTCATACTTCTGTGACCAGCTGTGATTCTGTTACCTCTTAAGTTTGATAATGTCAGGTGCAAACATGAATTAAGGTTGTACACATGGTCATGTGGCTATTTTTAATAGCACAACCAAATGCTCAGAGATGTGTTTCTTAGTTGTACTAGGTGAATCACATTGAAGTGAGCCTTTGTTATAATTTTCCAAGACTACATGTCATCCTCCTCTATGCTATAAGAAAGTAAGCAAATACCAAAGATATGGAGAGTTTCTTCCCACCATAGTAGATAAAACTAGAGAATACCAAACTGGGTTTCAGAACTAGAAGCTGTCCTTAAACAGCCGGTACTGTTATTTTAAAGAGAGGAAATGCTATCCAGAGGTATGGATTACTTACTTTCCCAAGTAAACAAGACTAACTAGTAGTAAAGCAAAAAATCAAAACGTCTGCTCCCCAACCCCACGCTGATGTATTTCTGCCACTGTTTTCTTTTTCCCACATGGCCAGCTTTAATGCATCCTTGGGGGAGAAATATTTATCTTTCATGCTCTAACAGAACAGGCTTCTGAAAAAGGATAAGAAAGCACACTCTGCCCAGAGATGCAAGCTTGAGTGACCACTGTTACTTGGGGAAGGTCACAATGTCTACAGATATATTCAGGAAACACATAAAGCTTTCTAATCTATTAACATTCTTCTTTGATCATCATGCGTGAAGAAATGCCTAGACAGGGGGCAGTAGAAAGCACACCAATGAAAAGCGATGGTCTTTGGCACTGCTTCTTGCTCCAACACTAATTCTTACCCTGATCATGTCATTTGTCTTCTCTCAATTTCAGCTTTCTTTAGAAATGGATACATAACTATTTTACACATTTAATGTGTATATTAAAAATGAAGGAAAAATATTTAAATGTATTTAGTACAATAATGGATAGACATAATGTTTGCTTTACCAAACACATACTAAATGGTATTTAGCATGTGATGAATGCTAAATAGTATGCGTTTATTTGCTCTTTCTTAAAAGGATTTTCTAACCAAAATTATAGTCCTTAGAGATTAAAAAATATTCTGCTTGTGAAGAAGAGAAATCTGTCCCTTTCACAGGTCTGTTTCCCACTGGCAATAGTAAAAGGATGCCCCCTTTCCACTCAGAATAAGAAGTGAGATTTCTTGATCTTTTTACACCATACACACACACACACACACACACACCACAAATAAAAAATCCCACATGGTCCCTTCTCTGCAAAAGACCAATAAAATGTTCTATGATGATAACATTCTACATTTGCAATGTTCTACATGGATGCTATGATTTGGATACAGTTTGTCCTATCCCCTTCAAAATTCACATTGGGCTCGAGTCTACACTATGAGGCATTAAGAGGAAGAAAATTTACTCTGACAGTGGTACTCAGATGGGTGCCTTTGGGGAAGTCACTGGGATGGGATCAGGTCACCACGGTGGAGGCTCCCTGATTGAACACAGGTGGTTTTATAACATGGACACAGAGCCCAGAGGTCACACACTGAGGCTCCCCTCCTCTTGCCATAAGATGCCCTGCGCTGCTCTGGGACTCCAACAGCAAGAAACTCATCAGCAGATGCGGCCTCTCGACCTTGGACCAGAAGCATAAGCCAAAATAAATCTCCTTTCTTTATAATGTATCCAGGCTGTGGTGTTGTGTTATTAGCAACAGAAAACAGACTAACACACTGGATTATTGCAACAGATTCTAAGGGTTGGTGTGTTTCTATCCTTGTTTTCAATCTCTCCTCTTCAAACTCATGCTATATTACATTCTTAATATGCAAGTTAGAGTAGTGTGGTTAAACCTAAGTCACTGTATGTCACTCTTCTACTTAAATATCCTATTGGCTTTTTATCTTATTACAGTAAGAGTTAAAGACTTTACACTGACCTATAAGAACCTATATAGTTTCACAACCCTAAGAAACTCGCTGATCCCTTTCCCTCACCCCACTCTACCCCACTCTACCCCACTCCACCCCACTCCACCTCATTCCACCTAACCTGACCTCCCTCCTTGCAGACACACACAACCTTTGCACTTGCTATTCCCTTTTCCTGGAACACTCTTTCTGTGTTCGTTCCAAGCCTCACTCTCTCATTCTCTTCAAATCTTCCCTTAGATGTAAACATCTTATTGAGATATTCTCTGACTGCTCTGTTTAAAACTGGACCCCTCAACAGTTTGTTTCTATCACAATGTATCATCTGACACATTATACATTCTAAGTGTTAACTTTCTTATTATGTCACTCCTTTAAAATTCAAATTCCATTTTTAAGAACTATTTTGTTTATTGCTATATTCCCAGAGCTTCAAAGAGTGACAGACATAGACTAGGTGGTAGGTAAACATTTGTTGAATAAACAGTTCTGTAGCTAAAGGATAGGAAGAAAGATCTTCTGGGAGTGGAATATGGATGACCTTCACTAAGAGTGACAAGTAAGAATTGGAGAGCTTAGTGAGTTTGTCCTCAAAGATCCATGGAAAAGCAGAATACCAGGGACTCCTGGTTTACCTATATCAGCAAGGATACAAGTCAGGGAATTTGACCTTAAGAAAATTGAATGATAGCTTAGACTCTATACATCCCTAAACAAAAAACTTTCATAATGTTCTATCCATTTTATAGTATAAATTGGATATTCCCTAACCTGAAAATCTGAAATCTGAAATGCTTTAGTAGTCAACATTTTCTGAGAATAGGACACCACAAGTGGAAAACTCCACATCATTAAGTCTTGTTTCATACACAAAATTATGAAAAAATATTGCATATAATTATTCTCAGGCTATGTGTATAAGATACATATGAAGCATAAATGAATTGCATGTTTATACATGAGTCCGATCTCCAAGATATCTCCTTATGTATATGAAAACATTCAAAAATCTAAAAAAATCCAAAATCTGAAACACTTCCAGCCCCATGCATTTTTGGTAAAGGATATTCAACCTGTAGTAATCAAAACTATTACTTTTCTTAGAAAGAATACAATAGAGGAGAAATTGAGGTTATACTACATAAATTCTGGATTAGGGATGAGATTATGGAGAAGGCCAGGTTTCAAATAACCATAAAATATATGATGATAGTTTAAATGAAGCTGTAACGTACTTTAGGTGCACATGGCCTTTCGTAAGAGACAAAAGAGAGCACAGGAAGTTACGTTGAGTCTACAATGGATCCTTAAGGTTAAGCCACAGGAACAATTTGGGGTGTTCCAAACCCAAAAGCAAGTCACTGGCAATGGGTTTTATACACATCATGGTTCTAGGTTTTTGTAAAAATTAAGTAAAGATGTTCCTTAATGTGTAAGTCAACCCAGTTCTACTACACAGTCAAGGAGAGCTTTCAGTATTTGGAATGTCCAAGTTAAGTAGCTGAAAACATCATGGATGCTAACTCTAACAGCAGACAGCACTGATGATGGGGAATACAAAGAGGAGAGAACAGAGGCAAGAAGCAAGTGCATCCACTTCCCATTGCTGCATAACAACTCACTACCAACTCAGCAGCTCAAAACAACATCCTTCCTTATCTCATAACTTCTGTGAGTCAGGAGTCCCTTGTTCAGTGAGTCATCAGGCCGCAATGCAGGTATTGACTGGGACTGTGGTCTCATCAGAGGATTGACTGGAAGAAAAGACACTTCAAGCCTCTTCAAGTTTTTGGTGGAATTAATTTCCACAGGGGCGAGTTTTGAGGTGCAGTGATTAAGGCACTGCTTGAGACATCTGTACCCTATTTTGGTTTTGTGTCTGGCTCTACTTCCAATTTCAGCTTCCTGTTAATGTGAACCCTGGGAAGAAGCAAGTAATGCCTCAAGAACTTGTGTCCCTGCCACCTATGTGGGGGACACTGACAGAGTTATAGTCTCCTGGCTTTGGCTTGGCCCGGGCCTGATTGCAGCCATTAAGGGAATGAGCCTCTCTGTCCCTCTGACTTTCAAATAAAAAACAAAAAAAAATTAATTCAAAATTTTAAAAAATATTTGTCAAAAATAAAAAATTAATTTGGGGTTAGCACTGTGGCATAGTGGGTAAAGCCACTGCCTGCAGTGCTGGCATCCCATATGGGCACAGGTTCCAGTCCCGACTACTCCACTCCAATCCAGCTCTCTGCTATGGCTTAGGAAAGCTGTTGAAGATGGCCCAAGTGCTTGGGCCTCTGCACTTACATGGGAGACCCTGAAGAAGCTCCTGGCTCCTGGCTTCAGAGCAGCCCAGCTCTGGCCATTGTAGCCATTTGGGGAGTGAACTAGCGGATGAAAGATCTCTCTCTCTCTCTCTCTCTCTCTGCCTCTGCCTCTGCCTCTGCCTCTGCCTCTGCCTCTGCCTCTCTGTAACTCTGCCTTTCAAATAAATAAATATATCTCCTGAAAAATAAATAATTATTTTAAAAAAAAAGATGTATTTATTTGAAAGACAGAGAGACCTCTTATGTGCTTGGTTCACTCCCCCATTCCCACAACAGCCAGAATTAGGCCAGGAACTCTACCTAGCTAGGCAAGGAGCCAGGAACTCTACCCAGGTCTCCCACATGGGTGACAGGGACACAAATACTTAGGTCATTGTCTGCTGCCTTCCAAGGCACATTAGCAGGAAGCCAGATTAGAAGTGGCCGAGCCAGGACTGGGACCAGCACTCTGCTATGGGTGATATAGGATGGTCGTGTCCTAAGATGCAGTTTAACCCATTGTGACACAACACTCTCTCCTTAATTGAAAGTTGCTTTATTTATTTACTTACTTACTTATTGGAAAGTCTGAGCCACAGAGGAGGACAGACAGACACTGATTTGCTCCCCAAATGGACACAATGGCCCAGGCTGAAGCCAGGAGCCAGGAACTTCCTCTGGGTCTCCTGCATGAGTGCAGGGGCTCAAAGACTTGGGCCATCACCTGCTGCCTTCCCAGGTGTATTATTAGCAGGAAGCTGGATTGGAAGTGGAGCAGCTGAGACTCGAACCGATACCCATATGGGATGCCCGCACTGCAGGCAGTGGTTTTACCCACTATGCTACAGTGCCAGCCCCTAAAGTTTTTATTTTTTTTAATGAATTAAATTCCTCAAAATTGTCAGCCTGAGGTAGCATTATTGTTGCTGGCTTTTGGCTAGGGTCACTCTCAACCTCTGTAGACTCTGAACAGTTCTTTGTCATATAGCACTTTCTCAACATGACAGCTTACTTCTTCAGATACAGAAAGTGGGGGTCTGACTTCCTCCAGTCTGTTAAGACAGTCTTATATGATGCAACTTAATTATAAAAGTGGTACCCCATCACCCTTTCCATTTTCTTTCCTTTAGAAGCAAATTTCAGATTCTGCCTGAACTCAAGCAGAGGGGACATGACTCATCAGGGGTTATGTTAGGGTGTGCCTGTCACACCCACACAAGCATCATCATAGATCTCCAATCACAGGAATATTTCAGTCACAGACCACTGCCGTACATGATGGCATGGATTCGTGTAGACTAAAATGACTTACAGATTCTAAATGTGGAATTGAACATTCTAAGCAGTGAATCCTCCTTTGCCCTCATCACATCCTCCAAGCAAGCTCAGCTTCTAATGATGATACTTTTCTGAGACCTCTCGAATCTGCCCACGTTCTCTCTAAATCACTTGGGATAGTGTCAGAGCTTTGCTATGTTTTTCTAGGACTACTGCAACAGCTCCCTAATTGATCTCTGATAACACTGTTCTGGTTAGAACTTTTTTGTTTTGTTTTGTTTTGTTTTGACAGGCAGAGTTAGACAGTGAGAGAGAGAGAGAAAAAAGTCTTCTTTTTTCCATTGGTTCACCCCCCAAAAGGCCACCAAGGCCGGCACACCGAAGCCAGGAGCCAGGTGCTTCTTCCTGGTCTCCCATGCAGGTGCAGGACCCAAGCACTTGGGCCATCCTCCACTGCCTTCCTGGGCCACAGCAGAGAGCTGGACTGGAAGAGGAGCAACTGGGACTAGAACCCAGGGTGCCGGTGCCGCAGGCAGAGGATTAGCCTAGTGAGCCGCAGCACCAGCCGTTTAGAGCTCTTACCAGCTGCCTATCATGTATAGTTTGAGACACAAACTTCTTAACATAATCTGGTATCTAGCTTTTTTTTTTTTTCTATTTTCATCTCTTTCCCTCCTGTCCTTGAACTCCAGGAACCACCCAAGCTAGGTATTTATGGTTTGTGGGTTTTTTTAAAAAAGATATTTATTTATTTGAGAGAGAGAGAGAGAGAGAAGAGAAAGAGAGAGAGAATCTTCCATTGACTGGTTTACTCTCCAAATGGTTCCAATGGCTTGGACTAGGCCAGGCCAAAGCCAGGGACACCATCTGGGTCTCCCACGTGGGTAGCAGAGGCCCAAGCACTTGGGCCATCTTCTACTGCTTTCCCAGGCCATTAGCAAAGAACTGGATAGGAAGCAGAGCAGGAATTGAACTGGCACGTCAATGGGATGCTCACATTGCAAGTGGTGACTTAACTTGATGTGCACAACTCTAGCCCCTAGTTATTTCTTTGCTTTTTACAAGTCCCATGCTTTCTCTTGCTTGCTGCTACTGAGTTATTTCTTTTGCCCTATCCCTAGCTCTATCCCCTCTCTCTTCAGTCAATCCTAACTTCTGTAATTCATCTTCATCTTCAGCTCTGTGATTTCACACCTCCCTATTAAGTGTTCTGCGTTTTTCCATAGGTACAAGTACTTCCCTTATCCTGGTACTTGTTGCTTTGTCAAGATTTTTTTTTCTGACTAGTTACTGCTAAATCTCTGAGACTAATATAGCGACTTGACCTTGGGACTGCTGAGTAGCTATTGAATGAAAAAAATGCCGGCCAGTGCCGCAGCTCAATAGGCTAATCCTCCGCCTGCGGCACGGGCACACCGGGTTCTAGTCCTAGTCGGGGTGCCGGATTCTGTCCCGGTTGCTCCTCTTCCAGTCTAGCTCTCTGCTGTGACCCAGGAGTGCAGTGGAGGATGACCCAAGTCCTTGGGCCCTGCACCGGCATGGGAGACCAGGAGAGACACCTGGCTCCTGGCTTCGGATCAGTGCAGTGCGCCGGCCGCAGCGCCCATTGTGGGGTGAACCAACGGTAAAGGAAGACCTTTCTCTCTCTCTCTCTCTCTCACTGTCCACTCTGCCTGTCAAAAAAATAAAAAAAGAAAGAAAAGAAAAAAATATGCCAAGTTGTATTGCAGGAAACTCACTTGACAGTATCCTGAATGCCTTAAATTTATTTATTCTCCTGTTTTAAAAGGTATAAAAAGACAACTAAATATCACCTATGCAGACCTCTTATTTTGAGACAATTTTAGGCTTGCAAAAGGATTGTAAAAATACTACAGAGATATCCCTGTACCCTCTATCCAGATTCATTTAACGGCATCATACTTTGTAACTACAGTATAATTATCAAAACCATAAATTAACATTGATAGGCCGGCACTGCGGCTCACTTGGCTAATCCTCCACCTGCGGCACCGGTACTCCGGTCCCAGTTGGAGCACTGGATTCTGTCCCGGTTGCTCCTCTTCCAGTCCAGCTCTCTGCTGTGGCCCGGGAAGGCAGTAGAGGATGGCCCAAGTGCTTGGGGCCTGCACCTGCATGGGAGACCAGGAGGAAGCACCTGGCTCCTGGCTTCAGATCAGTGCAGCGCGCTAGCCGTAGCAGCCATTTGGGGGGTGAACCAATGGAAAATGAAGACCTTTAAAAAAATTGATAAAATACTACTAAATTATAAGTATTATTTGGATTTCACCCCTTTTTTTTTTTTCTAATTATGTTCTTTTTTTTCCCTTGCAAGACACAATCCAGGAGCTCATGTTACATTCAGTTGTCAAGTTTCCTTGGTCTCCTCCAATCCCTGATGGTTCCTCAGCCCTTCCTTGACTTTCCTCCTTGAAACTTAGAAAGAGCGCTTTCCAATTTGGGTTTATCTGCTATTAGTGCATGCTTAGACTGAGGTCATGCAGACCAGGAAGAGGTGATGTAACCTTCTCAATGTATCATTCCAAATAACAGTGACTTTAGTATTGCTGAATGAGATAGTTGCCAGCTTTCTTCCAGGCAAAGTTTACTATTTTTTTCTTTGTAAGTAGTAAATATTTATTTAAGGGGAGATACTTTGAGACTATGCAAATATCCTGTTTCTGTCTAAATTTTTAGTACTAGATTCAACAATGTTGATGGCAGCCATGATAAATCTGGTGTGCTAATATTCCATTTCTCTCACTCATACTATATTTATTCATGGCAGCTATTTTGCCATTTCTCCATTTTTTACTTATTTATTTATTTATAAATATCAGTATGGACACAGGATATCAATTTGAACCTTTGGGTTACAGTCAATAATATTATTGGCTTTATTATTGTGGTTTTTTTTTTCCTGAGATTACCCCAACTCTGGCTTTTAGGGACTCTTTTAGGTTGGTGGGCATACCTCCATGCACTTTTTCACTTTTCAGCATTTTCTTACTTTTTGACACCACAAGATGCTCCATACTAATCTTTTATTTCCTTTTCCTAGCCCTGAAACCAACCACTTCTCAGTAGAATCCTGGTTCCTTTTGCAGGAGAATTTACGCCTGCCTCTGAAAACACTAGGATCATGAGCTCCATACTCATTCCCACGCTCCCCACACTGTAACTCTCCTGTTTCTTTTTTTTTCCAAAGAAAAACAAATTTTAAATGAAAGTTTTAGGAACTTATGTGGCCCCATGACATAATAATGGACACAGGGCCATATCAGAGTAGAAAAAGTGCCGAATTTAAAGCTGGATATATTCCTGGTCATGCAGCATTTTTACTCTAGGTCTGGATTCAATAGAAATGCTATTGAAAGTAAGAGAAATTATAAATGTAATTGCAAATAAGAGAAATCTGATTAAGAATGCTTTGGCTATTATTTCTTCCAAATGCATTCTCATGTTTCTAAATTTCAGTGGTAAGTAAACCATTCAGGTTATTATTACCCTATAAAAAGGAGTGAATCCGTGGAAAGAGAGTGGTTTCTTTTTAGTCTCTACTTTCCCACCCCTCCCCCTAAAAGGATTTGAATCTGAGATTTCACTTTGCAAGCAGGAGGAAGGGGAAAAGTACCTTTACAAGAACAATCAAAACAATGACTCCCAAACTCTGTGCAAGGATTTAAGATTATTTCCCTGTTTTGAGAAACTTTAGGGGATTATGCTAAATCATCTGCGGAAGGGTGACAAGGAGACAGTGTGCAGCTGGAGGACATCTCAGCCTGCATGGCAGGCATTCACAGGATGCAGGCTGGACTCCGAAGAGCAAACACTGACTTCCTTCAACAGCGCATTCCAGGCCTTGCTGTTAGCGGAGCAAAAGCAAAGGGCATTGGAGTGTGGTCATAAACGACTATTCAGAAATCTCTGAAAACCAGTTTCTTAAAAACACTCTTTTCCTACTCTTTCTCATCTTGTCTACGCTCCCCAATTCTCAGGATATAGGCATTCTCCCCTCTGAATGTATGGTTTTGAAAATAATTGCTTTAAGACCAAATGTTTTAAATTAAAAAAAAAAAAAAGTTGGAGGAAGGAGACTGTTCTCCTGAAGAGCTTGGTGTTCAGTGATATCTCTACTATGGATGCTACAGCCTTTTCCTAGTGTTCCATTATCTCAGATTCATGCACTGTATATATACTTTGGTGTTGTTTAAAAGTCTGGAGCCCATCTCTTCCAAGAATGCTTAACATGATGTCCAATTCGCAGTTGCCAAGAAAGGAGTTCTATTTTGCTTTATTGGTTAAAAGCAATTCTGTTGACAGTCGCAGGATCTCTTGCTGTGTCCATTTTTCACCCTCTGGCTGCTGCAGGATGTTGGGTTGATTGTGTCTGACTGCTGAGAACTTGATGAAATCCACAAAACAATTTCACTGGACATTAGAGGTGCCCTAGGTGCAGCTTTCATTTCCATATTGAATATGGATTCACTGTTTTTGCCAGACTAAATTCCAGTCTGCCATATGGTTTGTGGTAAATGTGTGCCAAGGATTCACCTCTTTATACTCATCAGAAATTCATAGATTTTTTTGTTTTGCTTAGTTTTTAATATCTGAATCTATTATCTTCCAGCATATATACTTTATTGAAAGCTAGAAGTGTAGAAATTAATTAATTTTGGCAGAGTGTCTAGAGTAACGTACTTTGGAACACCATTATAGTCATAGCTAATGAATAAATAATTGCAGTGATTCTAATTAGCTATCTAGAGTTGATGGTAGAGTTGAGATTTCCACAATGCCTCCAGGGGTGTTGCTTTGGGTTAAGGTCGAATACAGCTGAGGATGAGTCCAATGTGGCTAAAATGGAACGAGGCACAAACTTCATAGAATCTCCTTACCCCCTCTTCCAGCTCTCATGCAAAAATGCACTGCTCAGAATGTCAAGGCTGCCTGATTAGGAAATAAAGCTTTGGGGCAAGAGAGAGCGGGCATTGTTAATCTCTGCCTTTCCCACTCTCTCATTTTCTTCCTGCTACGTAGGTGGCCTTCACTTGACTCCATGAATGACTGTGTGCCCTGATTCTGTAACTTCCCCCGGAAAATTCCCACCTACCTTTTTAATGCAAAGCAATCTTGGCTTTAGCAGGCCTTTTTTCCCCTTTTGGTTTAGTTAATTACCCAAGCTCATTAGCATTTATTTGTCTCAAACTGAACTGAGGTCAAAAGAAAACCAGTTTAGGAAGGTGGGAGGAAATCAGTATCTATTGCCATATGGCACCAACCTGAGACAAGTAGATACCTAGAAGTTGCATCACTGATGATAAACATATTGCTAATAGGTTATCGCCCACCCCGGAGCCTCACAGCGTCAGTCCTCATCCTGTGCACCTACTCCCATTTTGTGATTTATGTCAGATGCATGAACAATTTAAGGTGAAAATGACCTAGTTGAATCGTTTTGTGTTTTGTGTATCTTCGGTTACTAAACAAGTGTGCACGAAGCTTAGCTTCCCATTCATCATATTCAATGGGCTGACCACATGCCCCACCCAAAGCAACACCCCCAAAGTTCAGTGTGTAAGCTTTGCCTAAAAAAAAAAAAATGTTTTCCAATGGCCTCCGTCCTCTCTTCAGAACAATCGCAATCTACGAAAGGGACTGCTATTTCTCCACAAGATTACAAGAGGAAGCCCCCTCCAGTCTACAGTCTGTTAAACAGGATTCATTTTAAATCAAATGACTCAGCAGCAGAGCTATGTAGGAGTGAGCTTACCAACCGTCCCAGTGAAACAGTGTGGAAGCAGCACTTTTTCTTATGGAAAAAGAAAGAACGTTTTGAACATTTTCTTCTCCCCAGGCACAGTTTTTCCTACTGAAGTGATGACCCCGGCTTCCTGAACTGAGATAATTAACATTGTCAGCTTATTACAAGGCTGGCACAAACATGCTAGAAAATGACACCTTGTCTTACTCATTCTTTCCCCCTAAAGAAGTCTCTTTTTCAGAGATGCAACCCCAAGCTTGGGCTCCACATCAGCAACTGTGTTCAAGTTTAAAGCCCAGGCGGACAGCTCAATAAGATCTGCTGCTCTCAAACCATGGCTATGGCACCAACATCATGCAGAGTCAACTTTGAATGAGGAACAAGCTTTGAGTGCCCACAGGTAAGCTTTTAGCTCACAAAACAAACAAAACCCACACCATTTCTCTGGGATGCAAAATTATTTCTAAAGACCTTCAGAAGTGGTGACTTCCCCAATGACTGCCAGTAACACATTCAGAGGTATGTATTTTATACATAATTATCCTGTAGAAGAAAGGTTATTCTTAAGCATTTATAGCACAATGTATAATTTGCATTACTATTACTGAAACAAAACAATTTGCGATGTGAATGAGAAAAGAGACAAGAAAGACCCAGAACAAGAGAAGAAAGTTCTGATCATAAAACGACCAAAGCTCCTAGCTGTTGGCATCTCCTGGGATCACACGTCTGTTCAATTGCAGAGCCTGGGGTTTCAACCTCATGGAAAATGACAGCTGATTCACAGAGCATTTACTCCCTGGTAGGCACTATTATAAAAGATTTTCATGAATTATTTTCTTTATAGTGACAATTTGAGGTGTATGTAATTCTCCAGATATTTATTGAGTGCATGCAACAAGAATGGACTTAAAAAGTTCACGGAAAAATAATTGAAAGGTAAGTTTATTTTGGCTTGAAAGATTTTGAAACCCATGTATGGTTTTTCTCTCTTAACAAGTATTTTCCATTAACTTTTTTGAAGAGCCCTTAGATGTTAAACACTAAGCTGGGGGGGTTGGTGCTGTGGCGCAGTAGGTTAAAGCCCTGGCCTGCAGTGCTGGCATCCCATATGGGTGCCAGTTCTGTTGGTAAAATGGCACAGTTTTATCTATGGTGTGATCTACACCCGACACCATCCTAGGCTCTAGCCCCCACCCCCGCCATTGCTGGAAACCAGGTGGCCACATACCCAACCACCAGTGTCAGTGCCACCCCCATCCTATGGGGATTCGCTGCTCCTACCTCCCTGCCCGCCCCCCAGATAGAGTTTTAAAAGAAGCTGTTGCTGAACATGTGGCTCTCTCTCTCTCTCTCTGACCTCTCTGTCTCCTGACTTCTGTCTCTGTCTCTCTCTTATGCACTCCTTGTCTCTTTTTCTCCTTCTTCACCCCTTCCCTCTGGTCTGTTGGGTTTTCTCCAATAAACTCTTTCCCTTATTCTGGTGTTCGGTGTGTTTTGTGATGGCCTTACATGTTCAAGTCCTGGCTGCTCCATTTCCAATCCATTACCCTCCTAATGTGCCTGGGAAAGCAGCATAGGATGCTCTAAGTCCGTGGGCCCCTGCACTCATGTGGGAGACCTGGAAGAATCTCCTGGCTCCTGGCTTCAGATCAGCTCAGCTCCAATCATTGTGGCCACTCGGAGAGAGTGAACCAGTGGATGGAAGACCTCTCTCTTTCTCTGTCTCTATCTATCTCTGTAACTCTTTCAAATAAGTAAAACAAATCTTAAGGGGGGAAAAAACCCACTAAGCTAGGTCATTGTTTTACACAGGTTCATATACACACAGATACTTGCACTTTGGAACTTACAGTTCAGTGCATCCTGGAAGTCCCAGTGGGATTATTTTAATTAGCAGGTGTCGTAAAATGAAGCCTCCTTTGGAGACTGATGAGACTCATCCACTGAGGCCTTGCCTTACCCCAGCGATTTCTCAATGTGAGCCCCTAAATTTGAAGCTTGACTACCTGTGACTCCTCAGGATATTGGTTTTCTCTTTCCATTTGGTACACTGCAAGTCAGATCTGGACCCCCGAGTACCCAAGGACTATTTTGAAACTCAGGACAGGACAACGAATATGGGCACAGACTCATAAGCATTATTCCCTGTAGAACCAATCGATTATCAGCAGGTGTTTCCTGTTGCAATTTACACAATAATATGAAATCAAAACTTCTAGGAGTCAAGTTCAATTTTCATGTGTAGGAATTGAAGTGATTACAAACTTGGTGGCCTAAAACAACACAAATGTCCCATCTTTCAGGTTATAAGAGTGACACGATGGGGCTAGCACTGTGGTGCAGCAGGTTAATGCCCTGGCCTGAAATACCTGCATCCCATATGGGTGCCGGTTCGAGACCTGGCTGCTCCACTTCCTATCCATCTCTCTCCTGTGGCCTGGGAAAGCAGTAGAAGATGGCTCAAGTGCTTGGGCCCCTGCACCCATGTGGGAGACCTGGAGGAAGCTCCTGGCTCCTTGCTTCGGATCGGTGCAGCTCCGGCCTTTGTGGCCAGTTGGGGAGTGAACCAGTGGATGGAAGACCTCTCTCTCTCTCTCACTCTCTGTAACTCAGACTTTCAAACAAATAAATAAATCTTAAAAAAAAAAAAAAAAAAGTGACACGAGACAGGGTCTTTCTGCTGGCTCAGGAAAGGATCTATTTCTCAGTCTCCTTCAGCTTCCAGAGGCCACATGTGTTTCCTGGCTAATAGGCTCTTTCCTCTATATTCAAAGCCAGTAACATTATTACCTGTGACCATTTCCTTTTAGTGACAATCTTCCTGACCTCAGGCTAGAAAAATTCTTCACTTCCAGGGAATCCTGTGATTAGGTTGGGTTCATGGAATAATCTAGGATAACTTCTCCATCTCTGGATCCATGGCCTCAATCATACCTGCACACCCTCTTCTGTCATCTAAGATGGCACATTCACAAATTCTGGAGATTACAATTTGGATGTCTTTGAGGGTCATAATTCTGCTTATCAAAGTCCTCCCTCTGGCTCTTGAAGATGCAAAATACATTCACACCATCTCAAATTCCTTGGAATTCTTAACCCATGTAAGATCTACACAAAGTCCATCATCTGATCTAAATCTTATAAACTCAAAAAGAAAAGCAGCAGCAGATGAGCCAGGTGTTTGGGCCCAGGACACCCACGAGCACCCACGAGGGAGAACTGGATGAAGCTCTTGGCTCCTGGCTTCTGTCTGGTGCAGCCCCAGCTGTTGCAGCCACTGGGGAGTGAACCAGAGGATGGAATCTATCTATCTCTCCCTCTCTCTTTGTGACTCTGATTTTCAAATAAATAAATAAATCTTTTTTTAAAACCCCAAATCTCTTAACCTACATCATAAAAATCAGGTATGGTAAGGTTCTGGATAGCCCTTCAAGGTGCATATTAAAAGGAAGCTGGCAACAGAAGCAGAGCCAGGACTTTAATTGGATTTGGGCATCCTAATGGCACCTTAAACACTGCACCACCGCTAAACTTATCTTTTAATTCCATTTTTCCATGGGTGTTTTGAAACATCCTCACACTAATAGCGCGAGTGATATTGTAACTCCAAAGATGGTGGACAGGATTTACAATGAAATTGGCTGAGCAAGCAAAGGCATCTGACAGACTATAATGATTATTATTGGATGATCAAAAAAGATAGAGGTGTTTACTTACTAAAAACTATGGTAATGCTACATTGCATAAGTAAAGATAATTTTAAAATTTTGTTTCATGATACTTTAAGTAAAACTCATGTTGTCCCAATGATGGTTGGTTTGAGGAATTTCTGAATTTACACTGAATACAACTTCCTTTTACTACAGCTGAACAAAAATTAAAGTTTCTGCTTTGTCACCAGAACTGTGGAGCCCAATTGTTCATCAATAAAAAAAAATCACCACAGAGTAACTTTGGAAATCAATTGTGGCATCAAAAATCATCAGCAACAGTAAATTACAGTGGTCTCTTGTATTCACAAGAAGCTTCATAGTTTTTAACAATATTTATTGGCCTAGATGTCTCCAGCAATAATTAATCATGAATTATTCATAGCAGATAAAAGATCTCTAGTTATCTGATGGGATCCAATCCTAACCAATCTGCTCTCACAAAGTGTTTGAAGCTTCCTGGCATTTTGCCCTGTGTAGGAGCTTGATTCTTCCAGCGATTGGGTTCACAAGAACATCTTACATTTCAGTGAGAAAAAAAATACAAAAACCACTATCCTATTGTGATGAATAATGAAGAAAATCTCTGCAACCCAATCTTTTTAAATACGTATCATTATTTAAAGTGTTTGACTTGATCATATATTTTCCTTAATGTCAACAGGCTAGGACTTTCACATTTTTAAAAAGCTTCTGAGTTTCGCTTTTGGGGTTCTTCCAGGTCAAATTATTAATGTTTCCTCCCTTTTCTTCCATGGAGGATACTTAGCACGCTTCACATTTTTCACATATTAAAAGATGTACTCTTCCATCTTTCTTTATACTTTCCATTGTCCTCCCTTAACACCTCCTTCACATACTACTGGGCCTCAAAAGACAAATAAGAGGCTTTCACATGAAATCATAGGCAGAATTTGGAAAGTAATATTATTTTTAAGTTGAGTTGATTAAATATGTAATAAAAAGTTATAAAATCTCTTAGTCATTTAATTATTTTTTGATGGTCCCTCATTTTTCCTCTAGCAATGTTCAAGTGAAGTAATGAATTTTTGTAGATACTGATTACTCTAAATAAGTGTTCCTAAGTAACAAGGAAGAAAGTTCAAGGAGGGAGAAGTAAAGAAAATATTTATTGAACATCTGCAATTATACTTGGCACTTTGTTACTAAATTCCAGAATTTGCAAGTAAAAGGAGACAGTGGACCCCCACCTCCTGAGTTTGAGTCCCAACTCTGCCAGAACCCTGTAAGACTCTGGATATGCCACTTACTCAACTGGACCTCAAGCTCCTCATTCATAAAGAAGAGAGCAGAAAAAATTCAATCTGAACACAGAATAGGAAATACTAGAAGCTAGCAGGAAACGAAGGAGGTCAGATAATGGGACTGAATCAGTTAGATGGAAGGAATAAGTTCCTGGTGTTGCACAGCATAATAGGGCAACTATAGTTCACAGCAACCTAATTTATATTTATGAGCAAGCAGAAGAGAGAGAAGCCCCAGGGCTCCAATCACAAAGTACTGTCCATGATGGGGAAATGTGAATTACTCTGAGTTTATGAATACACACTGTATACATGTATTGAAAAGTGGAGCTGTACCTGTACATATGTGAAATTATTGTTAATTTATTTGTTTAAATAACAAAATAAAGAGGAAGAAAAGGGATAAAAATATGGTAAACACATACAGTAGCTGTGATGATTATGTGAATTTGTATGTGTAAAGACCTATAGCAGTAGCTGGCTTTCAAGAAGTCATCAATAAGTTCATGGAAATTGTGTATTATGAAAAAATGATGCACGATCAAAATCTTTTGCACCAAGATGAACTTATCTTTTAATTCCATTTTCCATGAACTTTTTGAAGTACCCTTGTTTAGGGAACAGCGTACAAATATTAGCTAATGCTTACGGTTGTTAATTATTATCATACTTCATTTGGCTTGAGTCTACATTAGTCTTCATATAAGATGGCTATTTTCATTAGTGTCTTACAGAAGAGAATAGGCTCAGCCAAGCAAGGTGAGCTCACCACTCACAGAAAATAAATAGTCTGATTCAAAATTCATGCTTCTGCCACTAAGGGAAGTGAAGGTTGATGGGCCACGTCTATAAAGCTTTAATGGGGCCTTTGCTGTGACTGAATCATCGATATCCCCAAAGTCCTTCTCTCTTCTTCTCAACCAACACTTAGTTCCTTCCTCTTTTTTTATTACTCTGTTATGCTTTTGAAACAGTTTTGTTGAAGTCCAATTAAATTTTTTAATTTAAAAATTTAAAATTTTTATTTATTAATTCCATTTGAAAGAGATTCAAACAGACAGAAAGAAAAAAAAAGCTCTCATTTGCTGCTTCATTCTCCCAACTTCCACAATAGATGGGGCTGGGTAAAGCTGAAGCCAGAGGCCTGGAACTCAATCTAGATCTCTCACGTGGGTGGTAGGGATCCAACCAGTTGAGCCATCATCCATTGCCTTCCAGTGTTGTCATCAGCAAGACACTGGAAGAGGGAGCAGGCACTCCGATATGGCATGTTAGCATCCCATGTGGTGTCTTAATCTCTATGCCAAACGCTCCCCACATATATATTCAATATTTGCAATCTGATGAGTTTAGACAAATGTATAAATCCATGATACCATCACCATAATTAAGTAATAAAAATATGCATCACCTCCAAAAGTTTCCTTGTGTGGCTTTGTCATGTGTGTGCCTGTGTGAAGGGCACTTCACATGAGGTCTAACCTCTTAACAAAATTTTAAGTGCATAATATCATATTGTTAACTAAGGATACCAGGTCACAAAGCAGATACAGAGACTAATTCATCTGTAACTTACACCCATTGAACAAACAACTTCCTGTGTTACTCTGCATCGATCACCTAATCACACTAGAACTTCTAACAGAAGCTAGAACTTCTAATACTGTGTTGAACAGAAGACACGAAGACGAGCATCCTTGTCTTATCCTGAGAGGAAGAGCTTTATTAATCACTACTGAGTATGAAGTTCACTTTAGGCTTGCCACATTAGGTCATTATTAAGTTGAAGGGCACTGCTTCTATATCTAATCCATTCAATGTCCTAGTAATTTCATGGAAATGACACCAAAGCACGGGAAGCAAAATAAAAAATAGGTGAGTAGGACCATGTCAAGCAAACAGCTTTTTCACAGCAAAGGGAACAAGCAACAGAATGAAAAGTCAACCCAAAGAAGGAGAGAAGATATTTGTAAAATGTAAGTCTGATAAAGGGTTAATTTCCAAAATGTATAAGGAACACCTACAACTCAATAGCATAAAAACAAATAATTCATTGTAAAAATGAGCAGAGATCTTGAATAGAAAAATTGCCAAAGGAAACATACAAATGACTCATGAATATATAAGAAGGTGCTTAACATCACTAACTATCAGAGAAATGCAAATCAAAACTATAATGAGATATCACCCCCAGCCTAGTGGGATGGTGACTATCAAAGGAAAAAGCAAGTGTTGGTGAGGACATGAGAAATTGGAAACCTTGCATACTATTGGTTGGCAGGTAAAATGGCACAATCACCATAGAAAACTGTATGGAGGTTCCAAAAATTAATAGCAGGACTCCAGATGATCCAGAAAACTGACTTCTGTATATTTATCCAAAAGAGTTAAAATCAGGGTCTTGAAGATATATTTGTACTCCCATGTTAACTGCAACATTATTTATAATAACCAAGCTATAGGAATAACTCACTTGTCCATTAAGAGGTAAATGAATAAAGAAAATGTGGTGTGTGTACATATGCAAGGATACTTCAAATTATGGAAAAAAATGAACTGAAAAATAAGCTTACTTTGGTCCAAAAAGGTTTTTGAAATCTGGGTTGGACATTTGGCATAACAGTTAAGATGTTGCTCCTCCCATACAGGAGGGCTGGGTTAGATTTGCAACTCTGCTTCTGATTCCAGCTTCCTGCTAATGTATATCCTGAGAATCAGCAGAGAATGTATACCCTGGGAAACAGCAGATGATGACTCAAGTGGTTGGGTCCCTGCTTCTCACATTGGAGACCTGGGTAGAGTTCCCAGCTCCTGGCTTTGGCCTGGGCCAGCTTTGGCTGTTGTGGGTATCTGGGGGAGTGAACTAGTGGATGGGGCATCTCTTTTTTCTCTCTCTCTCTCTCTCTCTCTCCTCCTGTCCTCCTCCTCCTTCTCCTATTCTTCCTCCTCCTCTCCATCTCTCTGCCTTTCAAATTAGTAAAAAAAAAATTTCAATATGTGAAACCTACATATAGGTTTCTCATAATATGCATTTTCATGGACTTTTTGAAGTACCCCACGCTGAAGATCTGGATGAAGCTCCTAGATCTTGGCTTTGACCTAGCCCAGCCCCTGCTGTTGCAGCCATTTGGGAAGTGAACCAGTAGATGGAAGATCTCTCTCTCTCTCTGTATCTCCCTTTCTCTTTCTCCATAACTCTACCTTTCAAAGAAATAATTTTTTTAAAAAAAGAGCTTAAATATACTGTGCTCCTGAGTTCAGTTCTCTTGACATATTGGTAAAAAGTAGATTCAAGAATATTTGAATGGAAAAAGCATCCCAGGCACTGGAAAGAGATAACCATTATTCATACTACCATGTAGGGCTGAGACCTTCTAATTCAACACATATTGCCAAATGATTAGAAAACTGGCTCACTGGTTAGGTTCAACTGTAATTTATGGCGCTCTGAATGCTAAGAGAAGTCAGTTTCTCTTCATAAAAAAAATATTCACAGTTTTTTTAATTCTTTTTTAATTTTTGGCTTTACCTCTTTAATTACTGTCCAATAGGATAAAACAATAATTTTTTAAGAGACTTAAAAAACAGTAAATTTGTCATTGAGAAATAGATGTATCATTGCCTAAGTTTTATAAATGACACTGTCAAAGAACAATTTAAAATCATTTTTCCAAATACTGGGGAAAGAACAACAATGTTACTTTAATTGGGTTCTACCTAAGACTTAACTGGATGGAGCATGGTACTAATAAGCTCAAAGTTAGGGGTTCAAGTCCTGTGTGGTCTCTTAGCTTTTCTCAGTAGAAAATGTGGCATAATGGTCTTAGACGATACATTGAACCCCCAGACACTTAGTGCAAGTTAGCCTAAGCTATCTGCGCTATTGTCAAACTGATCAAATGTATTAAAGTCAGTGCTCAGGATGTCACAGTTAATTGAGGCTTACTTTTAAAAAAGAGTCCTATTGCAATGTGAATGAAGTTATAAGGCAACACAGAAAGGCTTCAGAGAGTTTTGTTCTGTTTTTCTGGTTGACTATTCACACTAGAATATGCACAGCACGAGGACAGAACTTACCTACTTTGTCACTTCATCACCACTACCCCTAACATTGACTGGCACTCAATGTATAGAACATTTGGACTTCCAAAAAGCTACATGCTTTTTCAAAGCTGAAAACACTTATCTCAAATGGAAATTTAGTACTTAGCAAATCTAACACAAAGATTCCCAAATTGCAGTCCCTGCACTGGCAGCAGCAACATCACTTGGGAACTTGGTAAAAACAGAAATCCTCTGGCCCCACTACAAACCTAGTGAATCACAACTTCTTAGGGATATGCTGGAAACACCTATTCTACCAAGCCTTCTGGGTGATTCTGAAGCATGATAGTTACACAGAGACCCTTCTGACCCTTGCCAAAGCCCTGCTCTAATTTCTTGCAGAAGTTCCAACTCATATAAATGCAACCATTTTAGCCAGAAATTACACAGACATATGACTCTCTAGGAAATGAGTTTCTGTAGAAAATAGATATTTGGGTCAATAAAGGGTGATCATTGTTCTGCACTTCAAGTAGCAATGTATCTTGAGTCTTAAGAATAGCATGTAAGACAGAAGCAAGGATGTAAACTATAACATTCAACAGAGATTATAACTGAAAGGCTTCCTCCAAGTTCACCTTTTATTGGCATATTTCCTAAACAGTAGTTAATGAACTTGGAAGTAACATGCTATGGAGTAAATGTTGCTACACCACGAGCCAACCAAATACCTATATTTTTCTCAATCAGCAGTAAGTTATCAAAAAAGGACAAAATTTCAATGGGATTTTTCATAATTTCAATGAGCTAAATAATATCAGAGTAGGAAATTCTACAATTCAAGGAGAACATCAAAGGCCTACAATGTTCCAGAATGTACATATTTACAGATGATGGAAAGTGGGGCGGTAAGCCACACATGCTGGATCCAGAATCCTAAGAAAGAAATCTTTAAGAGGATTAAAATAAACTTCTATGCCTGGGGATGACACGGTGGCGCAGTGGGTAAATTTGCCATATGTGACACCAGCATTACATATGGGCACTAGTTCATATCCCAGATGCTCCACTTCCAATACAGCTCCCTGCTAATGGCCTGGGAAAAGCAGCAGACTATGGCCAAAGTGTTTGGGCCCCTAGCTTCTGGCTCCTGGCTTCAGCCTGGCACAGCCCTGGTCACTGCTGCCATCTGGGGTGTGAACCAGTACATGGAAGATCTCTGTTTCTGTCTCTGTCACTGTAACTCTGACTTTTGAACAAATAAATAAATGAATCTTTGAAAACCAAACAGACAAAAAAACTTCTACACCTGAGTTAAACATACCCACTCTGCTTAGGTATAGTTTTGGGAAGATTTGTCTCATCAAGAGTAGACATTTTTTCAAAAAGCCTTCATTTGCACTAAACTCTCCATGAGCCAACATCGTGTTGTCCATCACCCTGAAAGCAGCAAATGTAACACAAAGACCTTAGGATGCCTTAGCAGAAGCAAAGTATCAAAGCACAACCATGGTTATGCTCTGATATGTACTCAGCAAACCACATCTGAAATGTCTGCATTCAATTCCAGGACCACATTTTAGAGTGTGTGGGTAGAGTGGAACCGTAAGGTTGATGCTGTGATGAAAGCCATGATCTCTGTGGGTCCAATGAAGCAGCTGTTTGTAAGCAGACTATGGAAGAAGGGACCCAGGCATGAGTTCAGGCATGCAAGTTATCTTCAAATATGTGAAGGGCTGTCACAGGCTGAGAGGTTTACCATGCTCTTCATGACTACAAAGCAATTACTTTAAAGTGAGTAAGTAGAGGGTACAGAAAAGTCTTTGTTTCCAAAGAAGGTCAAGCAACAAATAGGAAGAGCTGTTGTGATAGTTTTAAGTTAATTTGGTTGTGCTACAGAATTCACTGTTGATGTAGTCAATCAAACACTAACGCTGGAGTTATCGCTAAGGTGTTTTGTAAATGCAGTTAACATCTACAAGAAGTGGAATTTAAGCAAAGGAGATCACCTTGAGAACAGGGATCAACCTCATCCACTTACTGGAAAGTCGTCAGTGCAAAAGCTGAGGTTTCCCAGAAAGGAAGAAATTCGGCCTCAAGATTGCAACATCAATTCTGTCCTGAATTGCCAGCCTGACCTACACATTTTAGTTGTAACAATCATGGGAGGCAATTACAACAAACGAATAGTGCATGTGTGTACCCTATAGGTCTGCTTCTCTGGTGAGCCCTCTCTGGTAGAACTGTATCGGCAAGGATGGGATGATCTCCTTCCACTCATGACGCATAGCATCACTAGAGTCATTCAAGCCAGGGCTGTGCCAGGCTGAAGCTAGAAGCCAACTTCATCTTCTGCTGATTTTCCCAGACCATTAGCAGGGAGCTGTATGGGAAGTGGAGTAGCCAGGACATGAACCGGCACCCATATGGGAAGCCAGTGTCACGGGCCGCAGCTCTACCTGCTACGCTATCATGCCAGTGGGACAGGCATTTTGTGCAGTGATAAGATGCTGCTTGGGATACCCACATCACATATAGGAGTGCCTGGATTTGAGTCTTGATTCCACTTCTGATTCCAGTTTCCTGTTAATACACACCCTGGGAGGCAGCCAATGATGGCTTACTCAAGTATTTGGATCTCTGCGGCCCACATGGGAGACTTGGCCTCAGCCTGGACTGTCCTGGCTGTTGTGGGTGTTTGGGGAGTAGATGAGAGATCTGTTTGCTTCTGCCTCTTTTGGTCACTCTGCCTTTCAAATAAATAAAAAACAAAAAAAAATCATTTTTTGAAAAATAGGCCAACTAGATCATATATTGTAACCTCATTTACTCACTAGAACCTGGTATGAGTGAAACAGTGTGAGTCTCTGGAGACACGGGGTAAGCAGAAACATCTACTGCTGTGCCTGTTTAAAACATTCATGGATCCTGCACCATGTGCTGGTACCAGACTGCCCATTCTAGAGCACAAAGTTGGAGTAACTAAGTGAATAAATAAAAGTATATATGTCTATATTTTTAAAGATTTATTTTATTTATCTGCAAGGCAGAGTTACAGAGGCAAGGGCAGAGAGGGAGGCGGGGGTGGGAGGAAGGGAGGGAGAGGGGAGAGAAAGAGAGAGAGAGGGAGGTCTTCCATCCACTAGTTTACTCCCCAGATAGCCACAATGGTTGGAGCTGCACTGATCCAAAGCCAGGAGCTAGGAGCTTTCTCTGGGTCTTACACGTGGGTACAGGGGCCCAAGGACCTGAGCCATCTTCCACTGCTTTCCCGGGCGATAGCAGAGAGCTGGATTGGAAGTGGAGCAGCCGGGATTTGAACCAGCACCCATATGGGATTCTGGCACCACAGGCACTGGCTTCACCTGCCTTGCCACAGTGTCAGCCCCCAGAAAAGTATATTTTAAGATTGCAGAGAAATGTATACACCTGTACCTATACTACATATACTTACATAGTGTTTGGGAAATCTTTCCATGGAAATATTAAAATGATTTAAAGCTGTGATTTTTAACAAAGATGATATTTAAATATCAAAACTTTCTAGAATATGCCATGCTTCCTTCTTCAATAAGGCATAGCTAAGTGATTTTCTTAAACACTCTTCCCTACTTAACCATCAGCCAGACCTAGTGATCATAAAAAAATTTGACTCAACGTCTGTTCATTTTTCATATTTGAAACTGCAAATTCCTACAACATAAAAACTCGGGACATTCTGTGCTGTTCCTCCTGACGTGCAGTCCACGAGAGGGACGAAGCTGCCAACCTCTGAGCTGAGTGCACTCACCCGGCCTCTCCTCATGCACAGCCAGGGACCTTCCCCCACTGCATTTCCAAGCACAAATGTTAAGGAACATAAGGGAAAGAGCTGGATGGATCTCAATGGCAGCAAAACCTTAGTATTAAGGCTACCTTTGTATCTAACTTATAATTTTTCAAGGTACCTTCAAAGCCATAATTTCATTTTATCCTACCTGCACCAGTATATAAAAAAAGAAGCACATGAATATATCATTGAAGATGAATATAAAGAGGCATGGTTGAGATAAAACTGAGGTTTAAACTCCAGTCCTTAGAGTCAGTTATGTACTTCTTAAAAAATCATATCATACAGAACATAGTGCAACATAGGCTCCTTGTATAACAACGAGGACGTACACCTTAGCGGAAGACGGTTGATCATTTCCTTGACACCTGATTCAAGAGTATAAGAAATGAAATACTGCATGACAGGAGAACGTTCTTAGACAGGCTGCTGAAAATATTACCCACATAGAGTATCAGCACATCTGGTACGCCCAGAGGACTTGGCCACACACTGGTTACTCATTGATTATTGGCCATAGCTTAAAAAAACAAAACTCATCACTTTTGGAAAATTCACATTATAAAATTCTAAGGGTCATCTATTTCATTTCCTGGTATAAAAAGTTTGAGCGGATGTGGGAAATGAAAACATTTAGGAGGAAAGCTGCAAGAGCCTTGCGTAATCCTAGACCGGGATTCTAGATTTGGCTCAGGCGGCAGCGAGCTGGGTGATCCAGCTCAGGCTCTCTCTGTGTATATGTCTCTCTCATATCTATGTCTATGCACTTCACGTATTTGTTTACTCATGCTGAACTCACTTGTTCCGGGCTTCCTTGCCCTTGCAATTTAACAACTCCTATTTTGCGTGGGATGGAAGAGATTAGGGCTGTTTTTCTGAAACCGCATCAATTTTTAAAGGCAAGTGTAGCAACAGAGATGCGTACACACTGGAATTTTGCTTCAAGGCCAGTATCACCTTGAAAATTTGGCTGACATTCCCAAACTCATAAGTTGGAGAAATACCAGAAATAAAAAGGAAAATTACAAAGATGATTTAAAATGTTCTTTACTCCCCCTAAAGTTAGGCTTTTTCAGTTGCCAAGAAAAAAGTCAAGATCAAAATTGAACTAATAGATGGTAAGTATTTACCTAAAGAATAAATTAGCCATCAATTAAAAGTAAAGGACAATTGAATTTTAATATCATTCAAATCAGGAATAGGACTAGGAGAGGGAGAAGAAGAAGATAAAAATGTAAAATTAATTATTTATTGGTGGGTGGTTACATATTTTACAGGTTGATAATGACCAATTATTAATCACAGCCTTTCTCAGAAATTATAATTAGAGAAGAAACAACACACAAAAACTGTTTCCAAAGCCAAAAAGACAAACCTCTCTGTGAGCTAATTTAACTATGAGCTAAATTCACCTTTCTTCTTAACAAAGTTAGCTGTCTAAGGCATTTTGTGGTAGTAACACAAAGTCAATCAACACTTGTATGGTCACTCAAACTTATCTCAAGCCACCTCCATCCCTCTCACTCAATTCTTTAAAAATCAATTATTCTGGCCGGCGCTGCGGCTCACTAGGCTAATCTTCCGCCTGCGGCGCCGGCACCCTCAGTTCTAGTCCTGTTGGGGCTCCGGATTCTGTCCCGGTTGCTCCTCTTCCAGTCCAGCTCTTTGCTATGGCCCGGGAAGGCAGTGGAGGATGGCCCAAGTGCTTGGGCCCTGCACCTGCATGGGAGACCAGGAGGAAGCACCTGGCTCCTGGCTTTGGATCAGCACAGCACGCCAGCCGTAGTGGCCATTTTGGGGGTGAACCAATGGAAAGGAAGACCTTTCTCTCTGTCTCTCTCTTTCACTGTCTAAATCTGCCTGTCAAAAAAATCAATTATTCTTCCAACTACCATGTACACAAAGGATCTCATCTCTCATAACTCTTCAATTTCAAAAACCAACTGGAGAGTTTCTTCACACACATGCACACACACACACATTCCCAGGAGCTATGCCAAGTCCTGCACATACCATGCAAGAGAGAAACACAATGGGTCCCATCTTCCTACCTTGATTAACGTCTTTAGAAAATTTAGCATTGAGATTATATGATCCATGTCTGCAACCCCACGTGCATTACAGCATTGTTCACAATAACCAAGAAATGAAAACAATTAAAGTGCCTACCAACAAATGGATTAAAACACCAAGGTACACATACATGATGGAATACTATTCAGCAGGAAATTCCATCACTTACAACAGCATGAATGAACCTAGAGGACATTCTGCTAAGTAAAATATACCAGGCACAGAAATACAAATAACATATGATCTCATTTGTATGAGATCTGTAGTTGAACTCACAGAAGAACAGAGTGAATGGTAGTTACCAAAAGCTGGGGGAATAGATGTGGAAAGAGGAGATATTGGTCACAGCATACAAAGTTTCAGTCATATAGGAGGAATCAGTTGCACAGCACAGTAACTTTAATGAATGTGTTTATTAACTTATTAATAGGCTAATAATAATGTATATTTCATAACAGCTAAGAGTATTTTAAGTGTTCTTATCACAAATGAATAATATTTAAGCTACATATATGCTCATCATCCTGATATGATTACTCCACGATGTATACATGTATCAAAACATCATTCTGTACCCCATAAATATTAAAATTATTATTTGTCCATTAAAAATAAAGTAGGGTTTGGCATTTGGCCTGATCTTTAAGATGCTGGTTGGAACTCTTGCATCCCATGAAAAAGTGCCTGGGTTTGGCCAGATCTGCTCCCAATGCCAGCTTACTGCTAATGTGTCCCCTGGGAAGCAATAAGTGTTAATACTCAGCTTCTTGTCCCCAGTGTAGGAAGGAGAACCAGATCCAGTCCCTGGCACCTGTCTTGGGCCTTAGCCCAGTCCTAGATGTTGCAGGCATTTGGTGAATGAACAGCCTATGAGAGATTTCTCTGTGTCTCTGTCTCTCTCTATTTCAGATAAATAAAAAAAGAAGAGATTACTTTTTAAAAATCAGAATTATTTCTATTCCACTTGAAAGTAAGATTAAAACAGTTTTAAAAATGTTTATAACTGACAGGAGGGAAAAGGCAGGCAAGAACAAGAAAAAAAGACAAGAAAGAGAGGAAAAAATTAATCACTTCTCTTAGTGCCAAGGAAAATCATACCACCAGCTTGTTTGCATTTGGCACCTAATTCATAGCCCAACAATCTGATTCTGTGAACTTGAGCCTTCATGGATGAGTGAATCAGTTTTTTTTTTTAATGAGTAGATAGCATTACTCAATTAACTTCGAGATTAGCCTTTCAAGAAATATATTTAGCTATGCTACACACAATATTTCAGTTCCATGAGGAAAATGTCAATTGTGAAACTAAATTTAAAATTTCCATTGTTTTTCTATCAGCTCTTCCCACAGTTACTTCCAATTTAAAAAACATGAATACAGGACGCATTTAAATAAAATGTGCATCTTCTAGGCTTACTGGCATGGTTTTATTGCTTTAATTATTTGGAGCTTGTCAAAATACAGGCAGATGCACACAAGAAAAGAATCTATGCTCTGCATGTCACATTAGTAGTATTTCACTCTTAGCCAGTTAAGGTAAATGTTTACCTTGCTGGTGCAGGAAGAGATAGAAAGGGCTTAGAAACTGTAACCCTGCATTTTGTAGGATAGCTCCAGTGCTCACTATGCTGTCCCCAAGCCAGGAAGCTCACTTAAAGACAGAATTTCAAAGTAAAGTTAGTTACACAGAAGGAAGACTGTCCCAAACAGCGGGTCATGTGAATGTTGCCATAAACATATCACACACACACACACAGACACACACACAACACACACAGCTCTCACATGATTTATCAGTGATCTTTAGTAATTTTTCATTATTGAATTGTGCCTATGTTGACACTTCTATGGTCGATCTGTCAACCCAAAAGTTCTGCTCAGTGTTAAATTCTGTTTTAAACATAGAGGGCCTGTCTGTAACCTGGGCTTAGACACCCGTCTGCCACATACCAGAAACATTTTCAAATTTAAGATTGTTAATTTATTGATGACACTAACATATTTCTGTCTATTTTTCTAAGATTGAATATAAGCTACAGGAAGTATTGTTATGATTACCAGTGGTCAAGCTCTAATTGACATTAACCAGACTTTGGGTAGAAGAAAGAAAAACAGAGGAAGTGGGTATATATGCATGTGTATGTGTGTGTAGGGTGCTGAGTAGTGTTAGAGAGCTTTTATTTTAATCTGACTTTTAGTGAACATCAAAATATTCACATGAATGTAGGTGTATTTTTGTACATCTTCACTAAGCAACTTACAAATTGCAGTAAGCATATCTTGAGAAATTACAATAATGTAAGCTAATATTTGAGCATTTCCAATGTGTCAAATGTGGTTCTAAAACACTTGGATGTGGTAACTTGTTCAGTCATAATAACAGCTGAAATAGGAAGTATTGTAGCTTTCCTTGTTGAAGAAGTTGAGAAGCCAAGTAACTTGCTAAAGTTGCCATGTGCACGCAGTTAATAAGGGTTTAATTGAGCACAAGACATCACATTGTGATCTCCAAGCTCACTCTCTTGACTTCACTTTCTATTAGCAAGTGAAAAAGATGGTTTTATGTACCCCAAATTCCAGTTCAGTTGGTCGTGGGGACAAGTAGGGCATGGAATCTCTGAAAAAATTCACACAGATCCAACGTACATGAGATGCTCAATTTTCACAAGTCTGAGACCTCAAACTGGCTCCCCTCAGGGTACTTCCCCTGCTGGGTGCTTGGGGAGAAAGCAGCCCGTGTGGGTTCATAGGATAATCAGGGCCACTCTTGGGAGGTATTTGGATAAGTGAGGAGATGAAGTAACATTCCAGAAGGCCTAATTTCTTGAAAACTCAAAAGCAAACATTACTCTTAAGATTTAGTCTCTGTAATAGAAAGGTAAATGTGTGGTATAATGGCTAAGCAGAGACATCAGATAACTATATTAATAAAGAATTAGAGAAAATACGAGGTTACTATTGCTATAGACAAAAATGCAATTGTTAAATGTATGTAGTCTATCAGTGCCACTTTCACCTCAATGAACAAAACACAAGCAGTGGAATGTGTACAAAACCAGCTCAGAGAGGGTTCATTAATCAAGAATCAGGATTTTGGAGTTGACAGAGCCTTAGAAAGCGATTTCAACCTCTGGGTTTTACATAAAACAAAACTAAGGATGGTAGATTTGTTCTCCATGTTCAAGTGTTATCTCCAGTTCTGGGTGAGAGGAATCACCTGCAGGGAGAGTGTGTGGAGCAAGAAGACGACAGAGTCATAAGTAGAACCCTGGAAGACCCACCTTTTGGGAGGTGAGCAGATGAAGAGTAGCCCCCAAAGGCAGGTGCCTAGAAGCATGGGGAAGGAGCAAGAAAGCCAAGGGGGGAGATGTCATGGGAGCATGGGAAGGGAGAAATTTTAGGGAAAAATAAGTGGATGTTGGGACAGGCATAAGATGCCCCTTGAGATGCCCACATCCCACACTGGAGGTCCTGGGTTGGAGTCCCAGCTTTGTTCCTGATTCCAGCTTCCTCTGAATGCATACCATGGAGTCAGGCTTGATGGCTCAAGTACTTGGGTCTCTGGCACCTGTATGGGAGACCTGGATTGAGTTCCAGGCTCTCCTTGCTCAGCTCTAGCTGTTGCAGATATTTGCAGAGTGAACCAACAGTTTGAAAGATCTCTATCTACCTACCTACCTACCTACCTACCTATCTCTTTCAAATAAATAAATATTTTCAAAAATTGTAAGTTAAAAATAAGAGGGCCAGCGCTGTGGCAAAGCAGGTAAAGCCACCGACTACAGTGCTGGCATCCCATATGGGCACTGGTTCTGGTCCCAGCTGCTCCACTCTCGATCCAGCTCTCTGCTACAGCCTGGGAAAGCAATAGAAGATGGCCCAAGTCCTTGGGCCCCTGCACCCACATGGGGGTGGGAGCTCCTGGCTCCTGGCTTCAGATCAGTCTAGCTCTGCTGTTGTGGCCATTTGGGGAGGGAACCAGTAGATGGAGGACCTTTCTCTCTGTCTTTCCTCTCTCTGTCTGTAACTCCCCCTTTCAAATAAATAAATAAATCTTTTAAAAAGGTGGAACATATATGCATTATTTAAAAGCAATAAAAAATGAAGTGGATGTGTTGAACAGTAAAAAGAGATTTTAGAAAATCAGAACTGGCAAATATTCTTTAGATTTGTTGGCTATTGATCATCAGAGATCCAAGCAAAAGCAAGGTTTTATTGATGACAATGAAAGCTTGTCATGTTTCAGGCAATGAATGAGAGACCAAATTAAAAAGAGCAAACATTCAATAAGTTCAAAAAAACAGATGGACCAAGGAATGCCAAAGAAAAAAAAATGGAGAAATGAAAGGAAAAATTTAAAAGAGAATTGAGAATATGGAGCTCAAAGCTCAGACTCACGTTCCAGCACCCTTCCCCCTTTGGATACCAAATCTGAAGATGCTCAAGTCCCTTATATAACTAGGGATAGTACTTGCATAAACCTACAGTATCCCCCATACTTTACATCATCCCTAGATTACTTAAAATACATAATGCAATTTAAACGCTATATAAATAGTTATTATACAGTATTGTTTAGGGAATACTGGCAAGAAAAAATGCATACATGCTCCGTACAAATGCAGTATTTTGAATATTTTCAATCCACTGTCGGTTGACTGCATGGATTCCAGAGAGCTGACTGTACATACAGCTAAATGGTTCTCTTGGCTGAGTTTTAATTTTATGTTTCAGTTTTTAAGTCATGTGGTGCTTAAAAAATGATATAAGGCTCAAGAAAATTCCCCTTCCCTGCTACCTATGGTAAGTTTTGAATGAATAAGAAAGGACCAGCTCCAGTTCTAGCCCTTGGAGCACAAAGACCTGGGACAAGCTGTGGTTGGCAGCAAGAGTCTCTGCACACACTCACTTCCCTTCATTCTGCACTCCCTGCCACAGTTTCCTCATTCTGCAGGCCCTGCTGCCAGCTACAGAATTGAGCTTCTTAACACCATTAGGACACGCTGAGGGGATTAACAGGGAGGAGTACAGCTATCTTCAATCTTGGGAAGGCTGGCAGTGCCTTAGCCTTGCCAACTATCTATTTTTCTTGCTTGGTTTCTGTTGGAGGCAAGAGCAAACAACAAGTAGGAGACAAGTGTGGTGGCAGAAATGAGCACTCTTGAAAGAATTCAAAGGAAAAAACCAAACATGAGACTTAGAATAGGGAAGATTACTGTTGAAATTAACCCCGAGAGCAGGTTAGGAAAGACAGGTTGGTAATGTGTGTTTGCTTAAGATTAGATGGGTTACCTGTTGCATTGGATAGTCCGGTTTGTTTCCAAATGAGTCTCCTTAACAAACATGCATGCACTAGATTTCTGTTGAGAACCAAAAGTTTTGTGTGCAAAGAACACAGAGACAAAAGTTCTGTGTGCAAAAGTATCACCAGATTTTCTGAGAACCAAATGTTCTGTGTGAAAGTCAATTACAGTTCTTTCCTCTAACAGGAGACAAAGGCAATATTATGTGAAAAACCATGTTTTCCTGATGTTCGAACAACATCTACTTCATTAATGGCAGAATCTGAGCTATAATTGTGTTTTTCCCATTGGTGTTAGGTACATTTTCCACTTCCACCATAACATTAAAGGTCTACAAACATTTTGTCAGGTAGGCAATAAAAAAGTCTCAAAATTATGGATGTTAGCCAGAATTTACTCATTTAAATTCACCCCCAGAGACATTGGCAATGGTTGTCTTGTTTGAAGATGTGCACTTCTACATTTTGAAAAGTTTTCCCTGATTATAAAAAGTGTTGGGCAATAATGCAACTGTTTCTGGTAAATATCTATTCATTCAACAAGCATTTATGAAAAAAAATTAAAAAACAAGCATTTATGAAACAACAAACACATGCTTGATATTGGACTGTTTGCTGAAAATGTTGAAATGAAGGAGATATAAAGTTGGCCCATCAGAATCTCATATAGCAAGACAAGAGCACAAATATTTTTAAGTTTTGACAATCTGATTTATTTGGACTTAATATCCTCCCTCAGAACATTAGGACCTATGATGTCTCCATTGCCTTATGTATTATCAGCAAAACCTCTGTATCATAAATAAGCAGTGGGTTCTGTGAAATAGCAGTTGCAGATAAAGAAACTTCATTTAAAAGAGAATATGACAAAGGCCAACCATTTGCCTGACCAAACCCCATTAGGCAGTAACGAAAAGAAACACACACACTGCAGTCACAACACAGTCTTACCTGACTTGCCCACTCCTGCTCTGCCAAATAGTGCCAGTTTGACCTCTGCACTTTTAGCCATGATGGGTGTTGCTGGACAACTGACTTTTGTTCAACTAAAGAGCTGAGCAAATCTTTTGGGTTCCAGTCTTTGGGTTCACCATATCACTGTAAATGTTGGAAGAGACCACAATCCTTAAATAAAAGAGGTTCAGGAATTCATAAGTGACTAGAAAACAAATTAATTCATATTTATTAGGCATATGCCAGACACCATTCACTTTATTCACATTTTCTAATTTGATCATTACTTCTACCCTGTGAGAGAGCTGTAGCCATTTACTGTAACGATTCAACTAATATATGAGAGATCCAGGATTTGAACTCAGATCTGTGTTATTCTAGAATCTGGTATTTTCACTTATTACAGCATTTCTGAAGTTCTTATTTAAGAATTCTTTATGAAGGCATTATTTCTGGGTGGTAATTGCTCACAAGTACTTGAAAAATGTGAATACATGCTTTTACCACCTGTCTATAGTCCCCGCTGCACAGACACAAGCAATGACATGAGTCACCTCTGGGCTTCTTTATTTTCCTTTGGGTTGAATAATATACATTCAGATTAGCCTACTCCACTGCAACGTACATAAGTTTACCTTTCAAGGTCAAATTTTAAAACAATGCACACTAGATCACATGATCAGGTCATGTGCTAGACACATGCATTTCAGGAACTGGAACATAATACCCAGATCATATGTTTGTATTTTGATGGGTTCCATACCCTGGTTTAAAAAAAGGTAGATCCCAGCTCCAAGTTCTGATTCCTCTCCCACAATGTCCTCAAGTAACTGAGACTACTTTTCTCCTTGTGTGTGTGGATGTGTCTCTTTGCCTCTCAAATAAAAGATACTAATTGATTAACATTTAAAAAATGTATGACGCATCCATGATCCTGAGCCTGGTTTCTCACTTCCAGGTACAGGCAAGTCCATTCCCCTCGGAAAGCTCTTTCATCTCTAGTCAGCCATCTCCGATTAGGAGAACAATTTTTCTTTGAGCTATAATCTGTCTCCCCGTGACCTCTACGCATGTGTTCTGATTTTCCACTATGAGTAACTGAGAGCCAGGCAATCCTTTCTTGAGCTCAGAACCCTCGATGCTGCCTACATCTCTCAGAAAGCTTTCCCTTACCCCAGGCGTCCACTCCCCAGGAAGGTGAGGCCCCACAGGTTCATCTGTTCTTGAGGTTCCCTTGGTCTTATCTATGTCTTCCTGGCTTCAACCTCTGCACTCCGAAGGAAGTGCTCCCCTCTGGCACTCCCCACTTCATCTGCTCTAAAAAGGTGGTATTCACTGCGTTTACTGCTTGAGATGGGAGCCTACAAACTGATATAAGCAAAAGTTCCCTGAGATTTTACTGTCCCTTATCTGCACAGTAAGACTGTATTATAGTTCAGACTCTAATGGAAACTCATATCTTTTATATGGACTGCAGACTCCTCCATTCTGAACTTCTGCAAAGAATGGTTTAATCCTGAATGCAAGACTTCAGGTTTATCTGTGTTAAATTTAATCTCATTGGTCTCCACATTTCAGCCATCTTTCCAGGATGAAAAGATATTTTTGAAACACAAATCTGCTATCAAAACATGCTAACTGTTCCTGCCAGCATTGTTTTCACCTACGAAGTTTTAAAAAGAGCTTGTCAAGAAAGAGAAAAAGAGAAAGGGGAAAATCCTAAATTACTCCTACTAACATGTGAACATGGCATTATTTTCTCCACCAAATTTTCAAGCCATCAACCTGTACTTAACAGTTCTTTTATCTGCTGGTTTGCACAGTGCCGGAGCTTCCTCAGAAGAAAGAAAAGGCCAACAGTGACATTAGTGATTGTTTACTTTGTCCTCAATAATGAAAAAGCTTCTCAGTAATCATTAATAGTACAAAACTCAGAGGCTTAAACATCTGCAATTTGTCCAGTCCCATGCTTTTGGCCAATAATAAAAGGATTTCCTTGTTTCTCATTTTATTTGCATTCACTAAGAAAAGGCCTTGGCGTACAAGGCTCGGTTCTTTATCACAGAAGCACAGCACATCTCAAGTTATTAACTGCATCAGTTTTAAATGGGAAGAGTAGCTGACAAGCACTTATTTGAAACTTAGAACATGCAAGTGTCAGACCCTTGTTTTTTTTTTTTTAAATCTGTTATTTCATGCAAAACTGTTCATTCCCATGCGTATGACATCCAAGAAATTATCTGTCTGATTAATGCTTCACAAAACTAGCCATCAACTGTCATTTTTACAAAAATAAGTCAAATATTTCAGTAATTCCCAATTGACCTCAAAGGCATAGAAATTTCACATAAGAAAGAGAAATTATGTGAGTAATTTTTTTTCCATTTATAACCTAATAAAGATACAGCTGGTTACTGTCAACCTTATGTTATATTTAGAAAAATCACTTAAAGGAAGACTTAAAATAGACATAGGTCCTTCAACATTTTATTTCTCACATGAAAATGTGAAAACATTACATTTGATGAGGTGGAAAACACAGATAAATATGTACACCATTGTAATAAGTAACCTGTTGTCAGGTTTGTGATATTCAAAATAATTCACAATTTGCAACCTTCCATGACAGGGCTCTAGGAAAAACCATTTGTTCTAAAGTTGTGTAAAAATAGTCTGTCTAGGGCTAGAAGTTGGCAATCACTTCTAACGTGGACAGTGCTTTGCTAGGACAAAAACTTCTCAGTTCCTACCACTCCTAAAGATAAAGTCACAGTGAAATATTTAGACTCCTGGTATGGTGTGGTTTTTTTTTTTTTTTTTTTCCTAGACATAAAAGAAACTTTCAAGAGAAGGAAGAAAAAAGCTAACCTCTAAATCCTGTATTATTGTCAACGCATTCGTTGATTCATTCCACACCTACACTAAACATACACAAACCAAAGTCGCTATGAGGCGCTTATGCTGTGAGACCTATGATGTTATGTTACTAATTATCTTTTTATTTATATATAGAAAGGTTTCATCCCTAAGAAATCATTCCCAAGATTACACTTACCAAGGTTCGTGCTTTGCACTTCCTGGGGGGGGGGGGGGGCGGCGAGTAAGCATCTTTGTAAGGTAATTATTTTTCTAAGTTCTGCTTTTATGGTCTCATCAGCATAAAGTGCCGCTGTTTAGGGGAGAAGAGACTAGTGTGGACATGAGAGATTCTCCTTGCTTTGGGGGCAGCCCCCGTCTGGCTGTGAAAGCAAGTTTTCCTGGTCTCCTCTCATCACAACTGCAGCACTCATTGCGACAAGGATCCCTGTCCTAGCCCCTGGGCTTCAGCGTCGCTGTGAAATCAACAGGTATCCTGCGGGGATAAACAAGCCCTCTGTGGACCGCAGGCCAGCCCAAGTCAGAAGGGCATTCTCAGAGAGCGCTGTGGAGCCTGGGCTCTGGCGCGCACCCCTCTCTCTCTCTCCGTGAACCCCCAAGCCGCCCAGGGAGCACCCGGTGACCAGCAGGACCGTCCCAGAGGCCGAGCGCTCAGGGGCTTGCATTGCGTCTGCAGGAGCGGCCCCCACACAGTCACCTGGGCACGTGCGTGACACTCACCTGTTCACACTCTCCAGGCCAGCAGAGCCGCGGGCCCCTGCAAGTTCCGACTCAGTCCCCTGACACCGCGACGCCCTCCCGCGCTGCGCAGCCCAGGCTGCGGCTGGCGAGTCGGAGCTGCTGGGCTGCGACCGCGGGGGCCACCGGCGGTACAGCAAGTGCCGCCGCGGGCCGGCCGGGGGTCTCCGCCCTGGCGCTCGCTCCGACTAGCGGCCGAGGGACTGCGGCAGGGCGCGAGCCGAGCCGGGCCGAGGCCGCTGCGCTCCGCCGCCTGGATGCTGCAGTGAGGCGCGCTGGTGCCCCCTACCGGGGCCGGGCCCGAGCTCCTCCAGCGGAGCTGCCGCCCGGGCTCCGGAGCCTGCACGTCCGCCTCCAGCCTGCAGCGCCAGGGACCCGCGGCCCCTGCCTTTGCTGGGCTGCGGGCCGGCTCTCCTGGCTCTCCTAGGAAAGCCTCATCGTGTGGTGTTTGCTCTTCCTTCCTGCAAACGATCCTCACAATATCCCTTGGAAGCAGGCTGAGTTATCCCCATGATGCCCGGGAGAAAAATGAAGGAAAAGGGGAGATAACTAGCCCAAGGCTGGCATGCAATCCAGGCCGAACTGGAAGCGGAGAGCCGCTAGGGAAGAAATATATCCTGGATCAATGGAAATCCACATCTGTGTCCTGGTGCCACAAGCTCCAGGTCCTCCACCGAAGAGCAGCACTTACAAGCTGGCGTGGGAGTCGCGCCCACCACGCTCAAGGCCTCCAAGGCCTCGTAGAATGCGCTACACCTGCGGCCCGTGGCCTCCTCCCTGAGATGAGCGCCCTCCCTCCAGGCCAGCGCTACTGGCAGGGTTCCTCGCCTCCTAGCCTTTCACAGGTGAGCAGGTGAGCCTCAGAGAGCTTCGATGATGTCCCAAAGTCGAGCCTTACGAGCAAAGGAAGCATTAGCTGTTTTTCTTAATCCTATTCTGGGTGCTGTTATCAAGGGACCAGGCAGTCTCCAGAAAGCCACTGCGCTGTGAGGCGACAGGGGCCTGAGGCTCGGGCCCCAATCTGCAGGATGATGTGGGTGGAAGAGATGTCACCATGGAGGCAGTTCTAGGGCTCCTGCTACCTGGAAAACTACCGCAGCCGGGAATCGGGGACCCAGCAGAGTAGAGAAGCCGGCACTGTGGTAGGAGGCGGCACTGCCCGGCTGCACGTGGGCTGTCCCGCTGCGTCCTTGAGAAAACTGGAGTATTGCTAACTGCATCCGTTTCCTGATAAATAATTTATCCCCTCCTCCTACCTCCCCTCAAGCATGGATTCCAGTTCCCCTCTGTGTCCCACAGCACTCTGTGATCTGCTTGTGGTTTGCCCTACATTCAGTTTTTTAAAAAGTTATGATTATTTAAAGTGCACATATTTATGATATACAGCATAATAATTTGGTACTTGGATTCAAGGTATGGTCAAATCATGTTTGTTGGTGTTTCTATCTCCTTCTTTAAATTTTCTGATGAACAATCGTACAGATTTATGGAGTACAATGTGATATTTTAATAAATGTACACGGTGGGCCCTGATCAAATGAGGGTATTTAGCATTTCTATTTTCTCAGGCTGCTTCATTAAGCCTTGAACTTCTAGAAGCCAGGAATGTTTCAGCTGTTCAAGGTACTTCAAAAAATTCATGGCAAAATAGGAGTAAATGATAAGTTTATGTTGGTGCAAAAAAAAAATCCATGTATACGAGGGTTCTTAAAAAAGTGTAGGTATCAATCAACCCTGTCATCTCTGAAACAGGGGAGCGTTGGCTCACACATTCTTGACATGAGGTTCTAAGTCAGATGAGGAGGTGTGTTGGAGCCTGGAACTCATTGTGTTGTATCTCCCACCTGTGTCCTATATTCTGTGGGAGTGCTTGTTTGTGCCATAAGCAGCAAAAAGGGGCCTTTCTCCTTTGTGCCGCCTGCCCTTGGATGGGAAAGAAGGGCAGGGGACACTGCACCTGTGGTTCTATGATCCAGGCCTGCTGGGTAGGAATCCCCCCAGGAGCGGTCGTATCTCGCTGGAGTCACTCTAAGAGCCCAGCTGCTATAAAAACCCCTAATGTGAAAGTAGTAAATGAAGAGTCACTATAACCCCAAAGCACACTAGAAACTGGAACCCTGTGTGTGTAACTGTCAATCATGTTCATTGTTAATAAGTTAAGCAGTAGAAAAAATACAAAGTAGAAAGTCACACTATTCAGAAATAGCCACTGTTGTTGCCAAATGGAACAATCATCAGTACAGGGTATTGTGGAACAGAGACAGTGGTAGAGAGATGGGCTAAGTGACATACAGATATGTCAAGTGTCATCCGACTGTAAATGATATTTTGAATTTTAAAGCACAAGAGATAATGAAATTAAAGAATGGCTGAACTTTAGATGTTTATTCATCTGATATTTCATCCTGATTACTCTTCCAAAGTTAAAATCATTACATAAAATCAGATCTGAATTCAGTATGTTTAAACACATATTTGTTTTCTTCAATATCAGTTGACTTCTTGCTATTTAAAAAAAGAGAAATTAGGTCTATTATGAGAGTACTTCAGAAAGTTTATGCATAGTTTTTTTATGGTACCTGGTTCCATGAAATTTTTGAAGACCCCTCAATACTTTACTTTATTTGAAAAGCTGAAAGACATATACATGCACACACAGAGGGAGGCAGGCTGGGGGGAGAGAGAGAGAAACTGCCCCACAAATGCCAACAACAGCCAGTGATGCACCAAGCTGACGCTGGGCAGTCAGAATTCAAGGCCGATCTCCCATATGGGCGACAGGGACCCAAGTACTTGAGCCATCACCCGACGTCATGCAGGGTGCTCACAAGTCTTAATCAGAAGTAGAGCTGGAACTCTAACCCAGGCCTTCTGATATGGGATGCAGGCATCCCGAGTGACATCTTACCTATTGTGCCAAATGCTGGCTTTCAACATTTGTTTTTTCACCAAAATAAACTTATCTTTTAATTCAATTTTCCATTTTACTTCAATTTTACAATGAATATGAGTAGCAGTTCACACACAGTTTTTGAAGTACACTTATATTCTGCCTCTCTCATTTCTTTCTGTTCACCTGTTTTTTTTTTTTTTTAACGTGGGAGCTATTTGTTAAGATTTATAACATTTAAATTTCATTTGTAACTCTAATTCCCAGAGAGGTTTGGATTTTGTTCTATATTTAAGTGGAATAATTAATTTAATTAATTCTTTTACCATGGTGTTCTTATTATTGGCTCTTTATTTTGATACACCCTTGATTTCTTTGTTATGTAGTGGTTTTCAAGGTCTTGCAGGTGCTGCATTGTGTGATTGAAAATACTTGTCTCTTCCTTTCTTTGTTGTTTTTAATTCATCAGCCTACTTTTGCTTAAGTGACCCAGTCCTCTTTTTCCCCACATAGTATATTATCATATTTATTTAATTATTTCTTTTTAAAAATCACAAATCATATTTGCTATACACATATTAAAAGAACTCTACTTGACTTCCTTCCCATCCTATCTAAGATCTATTCTTTTTGTGTGTGCAGTAATGGCTTGAAAGTAAGCAATGCATTTTGCCTACCATCCTGAGATGAGAAGATAAAGAAGGGAGGTCATCTGAGTCTGTGCAGTCTCTGTTAGAGCTTGGTTGCTCTGCTTTTGTTCAGAGGTTTTACTCAAGTCCCTCACCCAGGGTTTAGTGCAGGCAGGCAGGATCAGTTACTGCTTCAAAGAAGATCCCTTAAGATTTGAGATTGCTTCCCCTATTCATTCTTGGAGCCCTCTCCTCTTTCTCTCCCCTAAGCCATTTCCACTACACCTACTCACGCTGTCCCCTCCTCCCAGCAGAAAAGGGTAAGGATAATTGCTCAGCTCATTTTACTCCAACACTAAAGATTTTCTTAATTGGTGAGAAAGAACTCCAGGATCTGATGTCTCATCTGTTTGTGGAAAGTCAGGACTATCTATACCACAGCCTTTTATTTCCTTAAAAGATTCATTCCAAAGTTTCATGCTAAGGAACTGTACCCCCTTCCTTACTTTCTGGCTGTCAATGAATATCTTTTTCCTTTGGGGTGGCTATGCTACTATTTTTATTATTTATTTAGTTTGCAATTAGACAAAGGTAAATCTTTAGTTAGGTATGACTGAACTTGCCTGGTTACTGGGAATATAAAAGCTAACCAGAATATAAAAAAGAGCTGTTGGAAAGTATTGGATAACAACCAAGAGCTGAAAACCCCAAACCAGGTAATATCCTGGAAGCTCTGTCCCACATGCACTTGAATTTTCTTCTTGGCGGCACTGTATGGGTCCTCATCCAAGAAAATGGAGCACAAACAACAGTAGGACATTTGAGGTCAGGGCTACTAAGGCAACTGGGACTGGAAGGTCAAATTATCATCAAGGATAGCCATAGATAGAGAACTGTAGATACTTGCATAGAAATGCACATGGTATTGATTCTTGGGCTGCACGTTGTGTGGTAAGTCTTTTGGGAACCTGGTCAAAGAGCAGCTGCCTGGAGTATGAAACTTGGGTGGATTTTCTAGAGATCTTAGAGGACTGGGGAGACATTGAGTTGGAGCAGAGAAAGAGTTCAGAGAATTCTGACATCCCAGAAAAACAACATTCTAAGAGTGAGGGCCATGCCCTAGAAATAAGGACAATAACTTAAGAATGAGAGTGAATCTGAACCACAACTCCTCACCCACAACCAAGGCTAGAATGAGAACTTGACAGAAACCATCTAATCCACTAGTACAGTCACTGCCTGCCAAAAGCAAAATTCAACACTCTGAAAAGAGTAAAGTGATACAGAGCCTCCTTTGCCCTCATCAATGATGTCAGGTGTACTTGCAATGGGCTGCTCAGGCTGCCAGGGCAAAGCACCGTGAATGGAGGCTTGAACAACAGAAATTTCTTTCTCACTGCTTAGAGGCTCAGAGACTCAATATGAAGATGCTGAGAAAGTAGGTTTCATCGGAGTCCTCTTCTCTTGGACTGTGGTGGTTCCCATTGCACTGTGTGCTTTCATTACCTCATTTTTCATGAGTGCATGGAAAGGAGAAAGCAAGCTTTCCAGTGTCTCTCCTACTAGGGACACTGATCCTATGGACTGAGTACCATCCCTGTGATTTTGATGAATGTGAATTACTTCTGAACAGGCCTTATCTTCAAATTACAGTCACATTGGGGATGATGGCTTCAACACACAGATTTTGGAGACACACAAACAATTAGAACATAACACACATAATAAAAATGCTACATAGGCCAGAGCATAAAAATATCAGTAATCATGTTGTAAAAGTCAATGGAAATAGACAAGTACATGATCTAGATGTTGGATTACACAGATAAGCACATCAAAATTGCTAGAAAATTATATAATGCCAATCGAGGAGATAATGTATAAAATTGATAAAAATATACAGCATTTGTTAGATATTCATCCATTGTGGTGTTTCAATAAAAACATAATCTATAAAAATCATCAAATAAAAATTTTAGAAATGTATAATACTGCAATGAAGAACCCAATGATGACTTTTACTTTAAATTGAAAGATTTGAAGATAGGATTAGTAAATTCAAACATACACCATTAGAAAATATTCTAAATGAGCCACAGAGAAAAATAAAGAATGGAAAGACCAAAATTGAGCATAAGAAATGTAGAATATGATTAAAAGATCTAACTCACATGTAATCGAAGTTCTAGTGAGAAAGAGAAGAAGGAATAGGAAAAGAGCAGTAACTGAAGAAATATGGATAAAAATTTTACAAATATGATGAAAAATAATATTCCAATTCAAGAAGCTTCATGAACCTCAAACATGAAAAAGAAAAGGAAAACTTCACCTACCCACAACATAGTCCACTTACTGAAAGTCAAGATACCAAGAAAATGTCAAAAATGTTCTGAAAAACAGATAGGACACATTATCTTTAATGGAACAACAATAATAATGAATAGTAATCTCTCTAATGATTTATGAAAGACATGAAAATGGAATGATATTTTTAAAGTGCCAAAGTAGAATTTTGTTTATTGAAATAAATCAGTTTTAGATAAAAGCCGAGAAAGTTAATTGATTGCCATCAGTACAATAGATAAAAAGAATTCTTCCAGATAGATGCAAAAAAATTCCTTTGTCTTCAACAATTCCAAATGGGATATATGGATAAACAAAAATATTATGACCAATTAAAGCCATGTGCATTTAAATGGGTATAAAACAATATCTCAAAAAATACTGTGTGCTTTCATTACCTTATTTTTCGTGAGCAAACAAGATAAGAGGTATAAATTAAGTTTTTACATAGTTTAGGATGTGACAAAATTGCTAACTTAAAATAGGCTAATTTAAAAATGCATTTTGTAATCTAACTAGAAACACCCAAAAGTATAACATAAAAGTTAATAGTAGGCCAGCGCTGGGGCTCACTAGGCTAATCCTCCGCCTGTGACGCCAACACACCGGGTTCTAGTTCCGGTTGGGGCACCGGATTCTGTCCCGGTTGCCCCTCTTCCAGGCCAGCTCTCTGCTGTGGCCCAGGAGTGCAGTGGAGGATGGCCCAAGTCCTTGGGCCCTGCGCCCCATGAGAGACCAGGATAAGCACTTGGCTCCTGCCTTCGGATCAGCGCAGTGTGCTGGCCGCAGCGCGCCTGCCATGGCGGCCATTGGAGGGTGAACCAATGGCAAAAGGAAGACCTTTGTCTCTGTCTCTCTCTCTCACTGTCCACTCTGCCTGTCAAAATAAATAATAATAAAAAAAGCTAATAGTGAAGACAGAATAAAGTACAGTTATTTCATTCACATAAAAAGAGGACTAAAAAACAGACAGATGGGGCTAATCTATAATAAATAATAAGATAGTAGACTTACATCCTACTAAATTACATTAAATGTAAATGTACTGTATACTAAGTTGATCTTCTGTATATAAAGATAATTGAAAATGAATCATGATGAAGAATGGGATGGGAAAGAGAGTGGGAGATGGGATGATTGTGAGTGGGAGGGAGGTTATGGGGGGAAAAGCTGCTATAATTCAAAAGTTGTACTTTAAAAATTTATATTTATTAAATAAAAGTTGAAAAGAAAAGATGCAAATGTACTAAACACTCCCATTAAATGATAGACACAGATTGGATTTAAATATGATCTTTTGCTGTGGGGAGCAGGGCCCTATGGGGAGCAGGGCCTGTCTCCCGCAACATGGCGAAATAAGTACTGAGACTAGGGAGACTAGACTAGACTACTGAAACTATTGAGACTAACTCTATGCGCCTGATCTCCAACCATATGGCGCTGAGAGGGAGTAAACAAATCTTACACAGCTGCTTCGTCAATTAGCTGATTCCTGATCCAATCTCTGATTGGAGGAGAACAGCGTGCTCAGCACGTGGGCAGCAGAGCACGGATTGGTGGGAGAGGACTATAAAGGCGAGATAGAAGCGGCGCGGATGGATTCGCTTATGCGCTGCAGACATCTCACACCACGCGCCCCAAGAATAACAAGAATGCGGACACACACCAAGTGGAATGTGGTTAGAATGCGGTTAGCACAGGAGCAAACTTGAGCGCACAACGCAGTCATTCGCTTAAACAACAGCGTCTGGTCTGGTGTTGTTCTCCCGCGAGCCTGCGGAGGAGCAACATTTTGCCTTTTTCTAAAACATACCTTTGGGGCCGGTGCTGAGGCACAGTAGGTTAATCCGCCTGCGGCACCAGCATCCCATATGGGCACTGGTTTTAGTTCCAGCTGCTTCACTTATGATCCAGCTCCCTGCTATGGCCTGGGAAAGCAGTAGAGGATGGCCCAGGTGCTTGGGCCCCTGCACCTGCTTGGGAGACCCAGAGGAAGCTCCTGGCTCCTGGCTTCTGATCGACACAGGTCCAGCCGTTGCGGCCATTTAGGGAGTGGACCAGGGGAGGGAAAATCTTTCTCTCTGTCTCTTCCTCTCATTGTCTGTAACTCTACCTCTCAAATAAATATATAAAATCTTTTTTAAAAAAATACCTTAATTATAAAGAGTGATTGAAAGTTTAAAAAAATGGAAAAATGTTTGTCATGCAAATAATAATTAAAGGGAAAGAGCAATTCTGCAATTGAGCTTTATTCCACACCACTGAGTGCATAATGTACATGTTCTAACTCACAACAAGGCTGAGTTAATCTCTTGGTTAGACTCCCTTGCCGGGGCTGGTGCTGTGGTATAGTGGGTAAAGCCACCTCCTGCAGTGCCACCATCCTATATGGGCACTGATTCTAGTCCCGGCTGCTCTACTTCCTATCCAGCTCTCTGCTGTGGCCTAGGAAAGCAGTGGAGGACAGCCCAAGACCCAGAAGAAGCTCCAGGCTTCAGATCAGCACAGCTCTGGCCATTGAGGCCAATTGGAGAGTGAACCAGTAGGTGGAAGACCCCTTTCTCTCTCTCTCTCTCTCTGCCACCTCTCCTTCTCTCCCTGTGTAACTCTGACTTTCAAATAAATAAATAAATAAATAAATCTTTTTTTTTTTTTTAAAGACTCCCTTACCTCATACAAGGTTGATTGCCTCTATTTTTCTGTCCAGTTCTCAGTTTCCTATCGGGTGCTATCCTGAGCATGACAACAAAAATACTAGGTAAGATTATGTTAAGAGAAAAGTTAGCTATGGCCAGTATTCTGTGTCTATTTTGCATAGACTCATTCACTGTCTCCAACTCATGGTGTGTAAGATTGTGGTAATCATAGCCCCCTTTATTAGGAAAGGGAGAAGTCAGAGAATGCCCATAACCAAGTTTCTATGAGCAGAGCTTTGAACCATAATGCCTGGACCAAATTTAGCTCTCAGGAGCCCATCTTTGTTTAAATAAATTTTCCAGACCACAGTAGATTGTTTTCTAATAGACTTCGATTTTTTTATTCTTTTTATTTTTTATTTTTTTTAAAGATTTTATTTATTTGAAAGACAGAGTTACAGAGAGAGGCAGAGACAGAGAGAGAAGTCTTCCATGCACTGGTTCACTCCCCAGATGGCTGCAATGGCTGGAGCTAGGCTGATCTGAAGCCAGGAGCTTCCTCTGGGTCTCTCACATGGGTGCAGGGGCCCAAAGACCTGGACCATCTTCCACTGCTTTCCCAGGCCACAACAGAGAGCTGGGTCAGGAGAGGAGCAGCTGGGACTAGAACCAGCGCCCACATGGGATGCCGGCACTTCAGGCCAGGGCTTTAAACCCACTGCACCACAGCGCCGGACCCGACAATTCTTATTGTTATTGCTTTTACTGATTTCTTAAGTGGACAGTAGAACTATTTTAAGATTACGCGTGAGTGTGTGTGTGTGTGTGTTTGTGTATGTGTAGAGAGAGAGAGAGAGAGACACTATCTGCTGATACTAAGTTGAACTTGGACCTTTATAGTAGTATAAGTACTACAGTTGTATAAGCTGAAATCTTGAAGAAGTTAGTCGATTCAAATAGAAAAGTAAAAAATTTCATTTGAAGGTTAATATTACTCAGATGATCTTTACCTAATAAACTATCAGGAAAGTAGAAACACATTTGCAAAATTCTAACAATTTGTGGTACCTGAAAAAACATATCAAAAATAAAATTCAGTCTACTGTCGCTCCCCCTCTCCGTGGAGGAACGACACTAGACCCTGCGCTGTTCCTTTGTCTGCTCGGCCCTCCCCGGGTTGGCTACCGACCCTTCCACCTCCGTGGAAGGGTGGTTCCCCCTGCCACTTTCCCCACTTCCGCGGGGGAGCGGCACACCGCCGGCCGGCTCTCTCGGGGGCTTCTGAGGGGCTGCTCAGATGTTCCTCAGGTGTTCCCCTTAGATGTTCCTGGTGCATGTTGTCTCTCTCCTCCTTTATAGTCCTCTTCCGCCAATCCCAACTCTGCTGCCCACACGCCGAGTACGCTGCTCTCCTCCAATCAGGAGCAGGATCAGCTCCTGCAGGTTATTGGTCGAACTGGAGGCAGCTGTGTAAAAGTTGTTTTTACTCCTCTCCCAGCGCCATATTGTGGGAGAGCAGATGCATAGAATAAGTCTTAATTCCAGTAACTTAGTCTAGTCCGAGTTGCTCCCCACAGTCTACCACAGGGTCAACATAAAAAGCTACACTTATTTATATAGGAAAATCCGTGTGGTTTTCTATTTCCTACTTTACCTTAATGATACATAAAAACTATTTCAAAGTGGAAACATTTTTTAAACCTCAGAAAATCTGATTTACCATTCAGAGTTTAAAAAGGTTAAGAAATCATAGGAACTAGGGGAATTTTCCATCTGTTCTGTCTCCTATATAAAGTTGAAAGAAACTGCTCCTAAATGAAATGGTAATTTAATAAACCTAATAATATTTTAGCTGTGGCCTGGAATGATAGAACAGGAAAGTAGGAAAACAGTGGGTGAGCATGTGCAAGACTTAAGAATGTTTCACCAACTAACAGAAATCCTGAAGTATAATAACAGCCCTCACTTAGGCAAATAAACAGGTAACTAAGGGAAAGCTGTAGAAGGTGGAAATATTACAGACATACTTACCTTTCATTCACATTTTTATCATAGTGCCTCACACAAAGACAGAGCTCAGTTCACTTTCACTATTGTTGAATAAAAGAAATAAAATTAAAATATGCACAGTCTGGATAATTAAACATAAAATAAATATACACTATTTGTGGCATAATATTTTATCTGGGTAGCTGTTCCTGTCAAAGATGCTTCAAAATTATAACTAAAACACATAGCAACAAGATGTTGATAAAGCATGAAAACACATGCAAACATCAAAATCTAAAGCCAACACTCAAATAAACTTCAATGGTTCAGGGTATATTTTTCCACCTTTGCCTATGTATTCGCACACACATACAACTTTTGAAGTTTTATGTTTTGGGTTGTAATCTACAAAAGTTCTATTTCTTACCTTGCTTTTGAGATTTTCTCATATCACTACATATGGATGTAGCTCACTAATTTCCTCTGGTATTAAGGAACTACATACCAAGTACAGTTTGTTTATTTTTTTTAACTGTCTAAAGAATACACTTTTTAAAAAGATGTTTTTATTTGAATTCAGAGTGACAGAGACACAGAGAGATCTTCCATCCACCCATTCATTCCCCCAAGTAGCTGCAATGGCCAAGTCTGGACCAGGTTGAAGTCAAGAGCCAGGAACTCCATCCAGGTTTCCCACATGGGTGGCAGGAACCCAGCACTTGGACCATGTTCCACTGCCTTCCCAGGTACATTAACAAGGAGCTTGATAAGAAGCAGAGTAGCTGGGATGCAAACTGGCATTCCAATATAGGCTGCTGGCTTTGCAAACAGTGGCTTAACCTGCTGTGCCATAACACCAGCCCCTAAAGAACAGCTTTTGAATTTAAATACTTTACTTAGTATAGGGCTAATCTTATGTGTATAACATTAATTGAAAATAGATCTTAGTAAAAAATAAGAATGGGAATATAAGAGGGAAGGGGGAGAAAGGTGGAAATGCAGGTGGGAGCATGGTAGAGTGTGAAGAATCACTGTGTTCCTAAAGTTGTATTTATGAAATGCATAAAGTTTGTATACATTAAATAAAAGGTTTCTGGGGGAAAAAAAGAAGTATTATCCATCACTTTTAAATGTAGAAAACCCACATAGTCAGCACACAAATATGTCCAAGAAAAATAAACAAGGTAAAATACATAAATTTGATGTCAATTATGTATAAAAATTTATATAATTTCTGTGTGGAGACACAGCTTCATGGTAAATGCATGAAAGATATAAGCAAACAGATGGATGGACTCCAGTGGGCAGATGTGCTGTATCTGTGGTTGATGTTCCTAGATAAGGAGGGTTATTAGTCTTATCTGAACTCTTTATTCTATTTTATTAGTTTATTTTATGAAGATATATGTATTGTATTGTTAGAAAATAAAAATTATGTGATCTTTTAAAAATAAAGCATAAACGGTAACATCAATAAATGTAGTCTGGGATGGCTGGAAAAGCTTGTCAAGGAAAATTGTTCCATCTGCAGCAAAATCAACAGTGCAAAAATATAAACTGGTTGGATGCTACAGTTATGTCTCTTGGATGAACACTGCCAAGATGCTTCATCCACTGTTCTCCAGTGATTGTGAATAATAGTTTAGCCAGCCTGCTCATGAATGGTGATGACAGAAAAGCATGAAAGTAAATTAAAAGATTCTGTCATTCATGTCAAACTGTGGAGCTGAGAATGGAAGTCATGCTCCTGTCAATCATGCTGCTCCATGCCCTATTACTACCATCACAGGGCTGGCTGCACAGAGGGTTCACTTTTACAAAAGATAGATTCCAGTGCGGTCACTTTTGGGTTGCTATGCTGTCAGTACTCTTTTCTCCATTTCCCATATGGTTTCCTTTTATTCCTTTTCCACTTTGTTTACCTCTAGCTAGATGATACTATCAAGAGTACTACTAGAAATGATTGAAAAAATTACATCAAAATTTAAATTTACTGTTTAACATATCCAGGGCTTAGACTTTCAGAGGTAGATGAAATAAACAAAAAACTATTTCCAGTTATTTAGGAAAAAACATTGGAAGAAAGAGATTTCCCCTATATTTTAATAGTTTAAAGATTTGTGACTAAAGTTCTCAACTGCTTGAGAACTCAGAATTCCTCAATTCTGATACAAAGAAATGATCGTCAAAACTGAACATGGAACAAGAATAACCTAGGCTGGCAGATCAATGTCTGGACTGTGTAAGAAAATTAATCTGGAACTACTGGGCAGAGCTTCCTTTCATAGCCAAGCTCCCTTTAAGGTTTTACTAGTTGTCTAACAGTATTGAATTACAAAGTACTAAAAGACTACTGTGTAACATATGCAAACGTGTGATTATTCCTGAGTTCACAACATAACAGTCATTCTCAGATCATATATTTTTGCTTTCCTCATAAAGTTTCTAGTTAAAGAACATCCTAACAAGATGGCAAGTACAACTATATATTCTTCAGTTAACCATTTTGTTAAGATTCTACAAATCAAGTAAACAGTACTATTTAAAGCTTTTTTTGTTTTTTAAAGATTTATTTATTTATTTATTTGAAAGCCAGAGTTACACAATGAGAGGAGAGGCAGAGAGAGAGAGAGAGAGAGAGAGAGAGAGAGAGAGAAAGGTCTTCCATCTGATGATTCACTCCCCAATTGGCTGCAACAGCTGGAGCTGTGCCAATTCGAAGCCAGGAGCTTCTTCTGGGTCTCTCACGCGGGTGCAGGGGCCCAAGCGTTTGGGCCATCTTCTACTGCTTTCCCAGGCCATAATAGAGCTGGATTGGAAGTGGAGCGTCCGGGTCTTGAACCAGCGTCCATATGGGATGCCGGCGCTTCAGGCCAGGGCATTAACCCACTGCGCCACAATGCCAGCCCTTAAAGCTTTTTAATATTTAAAAATTGATGTTGTTGGACATTATATGGTCTATGGATGCCCAGTAAGAAAGGACAAATTAGACATTCAAGTGTGCAGATACTGGTGGGTGGAAGAGAAGAGAAATGCACACCTGGGAAGAAGCTCTTGCATTACATTATAACAGGCAACTGTTCTTACAACATACTATAAAAAGTTATATTTAAAATAACTATTTGGCACCCTAACCAGAAACTGGGAAAAAATCTGGGTTACCAAGACCTGGACAAGCCAAGTTGAAAATATGCAGATATTAAAGCCCCTGGAGTTGTCAAATGGCAGAAGGATAGAGAAAAAAGGTTTTGTGAAAGTCAAAATATGGAAGGAAGAATCTGGTAGTGGGAGACAAACAGAAGTCAAAACTGGTGGCAGCTAAATAAGTCATCCATTTGACAGTCGTTACTATCCCAAAAATTTCAGCTTCTATTCTACTTCATTCTAGCTGCCCCAATTCATCATGCTCTGAGCTCTAATATCTTAAGTTCTATCCTCTGGATAGCAAACCCATAGTTCATGTCCCCACTTCTCCTCCTTTCTCCACTTTAACTGTCTGATTCTGCAAGAAGGCAAAACTGTTTTCTATTTTCCCAAGTTTTCCACGAGACACATCAGTGCTCAATGCATATATGAGGAAGCTCATTCTGATCAACTCTCTCATTGTTCACTTTCTCCAGCATATTTCACTACACATACCTCTATCTATCAGGAGGAGACACTGCTAACATCTGATTGCTGATTTATTTCAGAAAACATCCACATCTGTAAAATCACCATTGAATCGACAGACAAGTGATGTATCTGTGTGTCCTGCAGATAAAACTCAGTAATTAGTGTCCAGCTTCTGCTCTATGTTGGAGTCAGGGTTTGGACTCCTGGTCTTATCCAGAGCTTCTGCCTAGCATGTTTCCTCCAGCTGGCACATAACTGCTCCTGGTTCTCCAGCTTGCAAAGCACACATTTGAAAATTCAGTTTTCACCATTCTCCATGACCTTGAAGCACTTCATAGGGAATGGTCCAATGGCCTTTAGTCTTAGGAGACCAGAGTGCTCCTTTTCCATGATTCCTTTGTAACTGGGATGTTGAGGGATGTTTTCCGTTGTTCTTTCCATTGCTGGTGTGAGGTGAGTTTTCTCACTGGTGTAAAACTCTTCAGCAACCTTGCAAATTAAGAGGAGTCTAAGATGTAGGTAGTCCCTGAAGACATTACACATTGATGACCCAAACTTTGATTTAGTGGGTACTTATTAAGTTTTGGAAGCATCCTCAGGCCCACTCTGTATTAACAAAAACCACCACTTGCTGCGTTATACAGTTTTGCCTTGAATATTTTAAGCAGTATCCTTATATTACTTTCAGTTCACAGACTAATTTAGAGGTTTAATAGCAAGGATTTGTAAACTGCAAGAATAGAAGGCTAAACTGTTGAATTTTGAGTTGTCATCCATGCATTTGATAAACTCCAAAAAAGGTTTCAACAGTTTCTTGTTTCTGCTTTCTGATACGGAACATCAGGTTTAAAATATGAAGTACAGATTAAAACAAGACTAAAATAATAGCCAGTTTCTTTTACCACTCTTCTGTTCCATGGGCAATAAAGATCTTAGGCTGGATGAATGGATATTTAGTAACTTGGAGGCACTTCAATTGATGGACATAACTTAACTGGGAGACAGGCACGCATCATTCTCATTTTAAAGGTAAAGAACAGATAAACATCATTTTCTTCTGTGCCCAGCCAGTTAGAGGCAGCGAGCCGCCAGGGATGGAGCTCCTATCAAGTTGTCACTAAGACATATTACTTCTCATGTAATGCAACAAACACTAATGCAGATGATCAATGTCCTTAGATGGAAACAATAGCAGCCTAATATTGCTCTTAAGAACAAAAATGAGAATATCGAACATTGAGACAGCAGTTTGGTGCTCTAATTTCTTTCATTTTATATATAAAGATGTTGAGATTCCTGGAATTTCTTGTCTAAATGCATAAAGGTAGTAACTACTAGGAATGACTTAGTTAAATTCTCTTAAATATGGGTTGTGGATTTTGTTTTATACAATATGTATATGACCATTTAATTTTTTATTTCTAGATTATTGATATAATTTATTTCTTTAGTAAAATCTACTGAACTCCCGATATATTCCAAGTACGATGTCAGATTCTGAGGATACTTCAGGGAATGAATCAGAGGGGGAGTGAATCACCCTCTCTACAAGGCAGTTGTTAAACAACTGATAAGAGTTTTGAAAGAGCTTCAAGTGTTCTTCACACTTGCACTATGGTCAGTCATAGACATGGTATGGTGGTTCTCCATTGCCTTTTACACTCTATAGCACACTGGTGGACTCAGATATAGATGTTAGTTGGGTGATAACTGCACAGGGCACAGAGACAGTAATCAAGTAACCAGAGGGAAGTAAAATTTGAAGACTCTGAGGCTTAATACCAATGAAGGGACCTAGACAGACCATGAACAAGAACACACAGGCAGGGATTTTCAAAGCAGGAGAAGTAAGAGGAGTATGTTGCTGGAACACACATATTCCTCATGCATATTCATCATATGCCGGGAGGAGGGGAGAATCCAAAAACTATATTCAATTGAAGAGGATAAAGGATAACCAAACAGATGCAAAGGGCAGAATGGATCTCAAAAAGCCAGTTGTGGCATAGAAGTAGACTGGGTGGTAGGTGCCTTTAATAGGTAAATAAAGTCTTTCCTTGATAGCCTTCTCTGGGTCAAGTTAGTATAATAGGAGGGAGGAAAGTATCTTCTAATAGAGTCCTAATGCAACTAGGAGTCAAATGAAAAGCTCTGGTGGGGTTCCAGTGAAATTGGTGGGGAAATCAGGGATTTGTTTTTCTCAGCAAAACCCTCTTCCGAGTAAAGACTGCTTTTGTTGGGTGGATATTCTGATAATATGATTAGATAAGAGCCGAGACCCTCAAAACCCAAGCTGAGTAACAATGTATTGTTGATAAATTGCCCTTAAGGAACGTGAGTCTAGTTAACCTGATTAGCTTTTCAACACTGGGTGAAATCTGAAATTGTTGAGCAAAAGGATAACTTGGAGATTTGTGAGGTGAATCTCAAGAAAGAAAATCACCTGTTGGCTAGTAGCTAAAGAATTACTGTTGGAGAAAAATATGTAATAGAAATTGTTACTAAGTTGTTCGCTATAATTTATACAATATAAGTTTTCTTTTTATTTTCCTCAATTAATACTTCCATGACTCGAATTTTACTTCTGAGTATGTGACCTAGTGTTGAGTCCTTATTAAAGCTATAACAGGCCGGTGCCACGGTTCACTAGGCTAATCCTCCACCTGTGGCACTGGCACCCCAGGTTCTAGTCCCAGTTGGGGCACTGGCTCTGTCCCGGTTGCCCTTCTTCCAGTCCAGTTCTCTGCTGTGGCCCAGGAAGGCAGTGGAGGATGGCCCAAGTGCTTGGGCCCTGCACCCGCATGGGAGACCAGGAGAAGCACCTGGCTTCTGGCTTTGGATCAGCGCAGCGTGCCGGCCGTAGCAGCCATTTGGGGGGTGAACCAACAGAAAGAAGACCTTTCTTTCTGTCTCTCTCTCTCTCTCACTGTCTGACTCTGCCTGTCAAAACAAAACAAAACAAAACAGCTATAAAAGAAAAAACTGTAGGTTATTAATATGGAGAGTCATATATTTGTTCTAATATCAATAAGAGACAGCACTTAATAAATGCCTTCCTTAGATTGCCTAATTTAATCTTTACCCTGATTTTTGAAAATGTAGTTATGCACATACATATGTACTCCTACACACATGGAATATCTCTGGCAGCAGTGTACACGGCTGTTGGTACAGTGTTTTTCTTCTAAGGAAGAGAAATGGGGACTTGGAAAAGGACTTTCCTTTCATTATACACCTAAGAATATCTTTTGAATCCTTCATTGTGTACATATAATTACTTCCACAAGTT